>NW_019722429.1:196928-264999 GCF_002891405.2 Cryptotermes secundus | reverse complement strand
ATACACTCAAAGAAATTAATGAATTGCAACCAACTATAAAGTTCACCATTGAAAGAGAACAACAAGAATCAATTAACTTTCTAGATATAACAATATATCGCAATGAAGGTAGGTTGCAATTTGCAATATATAGGAAACCCACACAAACAGACATCATTATATCTAACAGTTCGTGCCATCCATTCGAGCACAAATTGTCAGGTATTAATTACCTCATAAATAGACTGTACACATACGTTACGTATGTGTTACATGTTACGTACATAAAATAATAATACGAATATTTGTATATTACAGATAACACCTGTACAGTGTGGAAACAAGAACTAGCCGCTCCAGCACTTAGACATAGGGCGAGTAACCCTAAGAATTTTAAATTTTAAATTTTAAATTTAGAGAAAATTTTAAAAGATTTTAAAAAACACCATAACTTAAGATTTCATAGTGCTACTACAGGAATATCAAATTTGACGTATGCAATATAATCTACATACCAGACACATATCAACGAGATTGATGTTGATAATACGAAGAAAGTGACATTGTGTTTTTAAATGTTAAATTTTAGACTGGGTTCAGTGTGGCAGCAACGTTAAGAGTATACACCTGATGATGGCCGATAGAGGCCGAAACATGTAGTGTAGAAAGAACAAGATCAAAGACATATAATATATATAGTTTGCACTTGGAACGGAGTTTGTATCATTTATTGAGTTGACTTGTAAGGGCATAACATTAGTATCAGATTGAATCCAAATTCGTCCAACGGTTTTCTATTTGAAACCGCGGACATCTGGACAGGCGGACAGACATGACAGTTTCTTGTGCACAGAATGCACAGAAACGTTAAGATCAAAGTATGGAAAAGTAATTGAACATGTCTTCTTTGAGCGATTATGGCCGCCTCCATAAGAAATATAAAATTAAATGAAACGACATAAAAACCTTCGATACCGTACTGAATAGAGTCTGTAAGTAACCCCATACATTACATGAGTTGTGAATCTTTTTCCTTACCGAGGATATTCCAGAAGGAATACCACGCAAAACCCGGTACGTCTAATAGCTACGAGTCTGTGGCTCTGCCGAACAACTCATTCAGACCTAGCCCTGCTTAATCCAATCCCCTAGATGTTACTGTTACCATTAGATCATGATCATTCCCTATCGTAAGCTTAGGGTTCATAAAGACTTCAACATCAGTGCTTTCTCTCTCCCATAAAACTCATTCAGACCTAGCCCTGCTTAATCCAATCCCCTAGATGTTACTGTTACCATTAGATCATGATCATTCCCTATCGTAAGCTTAGGGTTCATAAAGACTTCAACATCAGTGCTTTCTCTCTCCCATAAAACTAGACTTACTCAGTAAGAGTTTTTGTAACTGCAGCTTGACTTCTGGAGAGAGTTACACTTTGTTCTACAAAAGGTATTGAGAATAAGAACTCGACGGGAGAGTCTTAAGTTAATGCAGACTTTTTTTTTTCTGTGGCACTACAGCCCCAATTTGGGCCTAGGCCTACCCCCATGAAACTCTCCGTTTCACTTCTGCTTACTAGATCTACGGTAGGACTCCTTGGGCGAGTGATCAGCTCGTCGCAAGGCCTCTACCTGTAGACAGACACAGAAAAACGCACACAAACATCCATGGCCTAAGTGGGATTCGAACCCACGATCCCGGCTTCCGAGCGAGCGAAGACAGTGCACGCCTTAGACCGCTCGGCTACCGTGACCGGCAAATTTATCATATACACTAATTAAAACGTAAAGGTAAAGTTGTCCCTGTATTTAACTAATTAAGCACTACGCCATGAAGGTGTACGGGGGAGTGGATGCATAGATTCACATTTTCTTGATCTCGGCAGTAGTTGGGGGTTAGTGGTCAGCTTCATGCCCCAGTCGCTTAACCCCGCCGGAAGGAGCCCCCGGTACGCATTGTATAGGAGGCTGGGTGAACCCCAGAGCCGGCCTGGACGACGTGGAGAAGAGAAAATTCTTGACCTTACCCTGACTCGAACTCCGACCTCTCGGTCGTCTAGCCCGTAGCAAGTCGCTATACCGACTCCGCTATCCCGGTTCCTCAGATATCCACTAATTAATCTGATATAACTAAATTTATTACCTGAACCAAACTATTATATTAAAGACAATAATAAACAAACGGCATAATTAAATAATTCATTATTCATACCAAAAATCCGCTATGATAATATATGTACGTATATATATATACGTATGTATGCATATAGCCTATAGACACACAACTTCTACAGTACCAATTTGCAGTTCGTAGCAATAGCATTTGAAGAACGAAAATTAATACACTTGCTTCTGTGGCGTATATCTTTGGACTGGGGAAGGTGACACATGGTAATATGAGGTTCACCACCACCGATTTAGAGGCGGAACACTGACCCCCCCCCTCTCTCTCTCTCGCATTACAGTGACAATGCAAGAGAACTTAGTGCTGACACTTTGAGAGAACTCAGATAATCCGAAAATAATAACGTGAAACAAACAAATATATAGGAGGGGATTTCAAACGTGAATACATTTACTTGGTTGGGTTTCAGTGTATGTAATGAGTGGCCTTCTTACATGACCATGTTTAATCACTGTTAGTGCACTGAATCAACCAGAAACTCTTTCGTGAAAAATGCGTTGGATCTGTCCATTATCACAGCAGAGATTAATCCTTACAGTGAAGCTGTCACTGGAAACTCACAATACGATGAACAAAACCGGCTATCCCCCATCTCCTCACCCTCACATGCAAAAAGTCAACTTATCCTGAGAGCACCTCACGTTCCAAATAATGCAGTCTCCTCTAATAATCAATATTGCTATGAAACTGACTGCCAAGAATCTCGAATTCCTGCTCTGTACTCTTTACCACATGCGCGTATTAGGGTGATCAGTTCAAGGAGTGTGTGAGGGACAGGGAATTTAGCAGGCATACGAAATGTGAGAAATGCTTATAAGTGTCTGTTGGATAAACCTGAAAGGATACGTAGGAGAAGATGGAAGATAATATTAAAATGCATCTTAAAGGAAGATGAGTGTGGAACTCAGGATAGGATCCTGTGATGGAATTTTTTGAGAAGAGAGGGGAATATCTTGATTAGCTGAGACATTACTGGCTCTCAATTAGGACTCAACCCCACGGGGTTACTAAGTTACAGCACTACAGCTTCAATGCATACTTTCACAGCTGCTGTTGAAATGTGTTCGAAAATCAATCAGCAATTTCTATTTATCAGCAATATCCCTGGCTTTCTGAGAACTACTGTATCAGCAGAGAACTCCGTATGCTGCTTGTGTTTGTCCCCCCTATTAACTTACGTCATATTTAAATCTTTCCTTTTACGGTGCCTGTAGGAATGTTGTCGGAACATAACAAGTCAGGGAAAAACAAGCGCCAATCGTTGTTAAGCTGAGAACATGCTATATCACTTGACAGTTCTTTGTCGTTTCTTTATTTAACGATGATTTCTGATCTTTGTCGGTAATACATATCAAATGCTGTACCCAACGTCATGGTTTCATATTCTAGAAGTCCTGGTTTCGAATTTGGGCCCGTTTATTCTTAATGAAGTATTTCGGGATCTTCTTCAATCCTTACACCCAAATGCTGGGACTGTACTTTACCATAGCCACGGACATCTTTCATCCACGTCCTTTTATATTCGATATTCCACCGTCCTACCTTCCGAAAGCTGCGGTCAAGCAGTTGGATAAGGTCCCAGGTTCGAATCTCAGCCAGAAGACCATCTACACTGACTCAGCCATTTCATTGCTTTCTTCAGTCACGACAGAGGATGTCGTGATAATATTGTCACGTGTAGGGTGGTACTCGTGACGAAAATGACGGGTTCTAGCTCGGATGATTGGATTTATTAGCACTTGGTTACAGTCTTTTAATTACAATTAATTACAGCGTTATCGCTGGTATACACACACTTCATAATACACTGTTGCACGCACACTAGTCCTCTCCTGGTAATGCAATGAAAACACAGGAACCAGCTCTTCAAATCAGTCCAACTATTACACATGAATAGTCTTCTAATCATACGAAGTGTTCACACGACGAAATTTCCGTGGCTATCTTCCACCGAGAACTCTCTCACTGTCACTTAAACACCTAAACACTGAACTATGTCCAAGTCAGAGTCACATTGCGACTGACGGTCAGTCAGTCAGTGAGCCTTGGTGTCGAGCTCCATCTGGGGCTCATGACCAGATATTAATTATTACCGTTTGACAGTTACAGTCTTATTTTTGTGGGGCGCCCTCTCTGACGAGAGGACTGGTCTATCTTTTTCATATGCTGCTGGCCCTTGCCAGCGCGGTCTTTCTCGGGTCTCAGTCCCTTGGGACTCGCGACCATATTTTACTGGCTCAGATTTGAGGCTTCCCGTTTCTTCGCCTCCTACGACTCGCAGGGTCACGGTGGAGGTATTCGACCCCGCCTCCACACGGGGGTGAACTCTGTCCAAGTACAAGTCACATTGCGACTGACGGTAAGTCAGTCAGTAAGTCTTGGTGTCGAGCCCCATCTGGGGCTCATGACCAGGTATTTATTACTGTTTGGCATTTATGGTCTTGTTTTTGTGGGGCGCCCTCTCTGACGAGAGGATGGGTTTGCCTTTTCTATATGATGCTGGCCCTTGCCAGTGCAGTCTTTCTCGGGTCCGAGTCCCTTGGAACTCGCGACCATATTTTACTGTCTCAGATTTGAGACTTCCCTTTTCGTCGCCTCCTACGACTCGCAGGGTCACGGTGGAGGTATTCGACCCCGCCTCCACACGGGGGTACCTCTCAGGTGAACTCTGTTCTCTACGGAATTTCATTATATAGCCTCCGAACCGACCACGCAGAAAACAGCCTATATTGTAGTTGAAAAGTGTTTACCGCGATGTTGCATAGCAACGGTCGCGGCGCCTACCTCATAGAAAAAGCTGTACTTCCATTGTTGTCTTGCGTGTATATGGTAGCGAGGTGTTTAACGGTCAATTGCCTAGCAACGCTGTGGCCATCTGCGTTACAATATCTTGAAAGAGTGTAGGACCACTTTCCTTCAGATCCTCTCTAATTAAAAATTAAGATAACAAATGATAAAACAATTCCGTCCAGTGTGATTGTTGAAGCTTTTACTACTTCACTTCTTAGCACCCTAACATGTTTCGGTCCCTGATATCATTGCCGCTTCAGTGTCCAGAACACATACGCCACCATGACATATGCCCGAAGCAATGGCGCCGCATATTCAGTCCCCCCCTTCTAGAACACGGATTAGACAGTGCTCCTATTCAGTTAACTTGAACTCTGCTGCCATTAGGCGTATACGTGCATACTGTTTATCCTTGGTATACTTAACGATACCTTCGATAGCTCAGATTATGCAACTGCGAATTATAGGAAGATACGTGAATAACGAACTGTGCGTTAAGTGAAACGAATGGTCGTAGTTTTGCATGGGATACTATTATGGCGTTTAACAGGAGAAATTGAGAAAAACCGTGAAAAATAAGTCCCGATAGTCAGTTTCCGTGTCGATATTTGAAACAGTGACCTCCAGGATATGAGGGAGAGACAGAAAATAGGTCACAACAGAAGTAAAACAGCTGGAATGGACTTAACAGGATTTGTAGGTGTAAAAAGGTAAAAGTAAAGTTATTCCTGTAACAGGCCGTGGAGGCCCATAGGGTTGTGAGATGTTGAGGTTCCCACATTATCTAGACCAAGGGTCTCAAACTACGGCCCGTGATGTGATTTTATCGGGTCCGCGAAAGAATTGTGCACAAATGCGCCAATTGAACTAATTTTCCAATGAGTACTGGCAAATGTAATTCCGAGCTTATTGACCTGTCATATTATACTGCAGTTCGATGGCTTAGCTGTGGAAAGGTTCTTTCGCACTTCTATCAGCTCAGGAATGAAACTGATAATTTCTTACCGAGAAATACCATTACGAAACACTTTTATCAGATACCGAGTGGCTTTGGAAATTAGCATTTTTTGCTGATTTGGTGAACCATATGAACCATTTGAATTTAAAGTTGCAGGGTGAAAATAACTTAGTCTGTTATTTATTTGCACTTATCAAGGCATTCAGAGTAAAGTTGATACTTCTGGAAAGCCAAGTGAAAAATTGTAACTTTGTTCATATGCTATACTGTGCAGAGTTGCATAAAAAGGGTGAAGCAGAATTTCCTTCCTCGTTTGCAAATTTAGTCATTTCAGATTTGAAAGAACAATTTCGGAAGCGATTTGCTGATTTGCATTCCAGTGCTCAGGAAATTAGATTGTTTCAAAATCCGTTTGACTGTGATGCTGCAGATGTCCCAAGTCAAATTCAAATGGAAATTATTGAACTTCAGGAAAATTATCATATTAAAGACAAATAAAAGGAAGGAAATTTGATCGAATTTTATATATTTCTGAACTCAGAGCAATTTCCAAATTTAAAGAAATTTGCTTGTAAATTTATCTCCATTTTTGGGACGATATAGATGTATCTGTGTGAACAAACTTTTTTTCTCAGATGAAGTACATCAAGTCGAAATACAGGGAAAATTTATCCGATGAACATTTAAAGTCGCTACTTGTGATTAGTGTTTCAAAATTTGAACCTCAATTTAATCAGATTTTAAGAATGCAAATAGAGTTCCACCATTCACATTAATTGTTTCATTATAATTTGTGACGAAAATATGAGCATTTGCTGCTACTGTCTGTTGTCATTAATATACGATAATTTATTCTCACGTACTTTGTGTATAGTTTATGAAATTCTGTGTTTTCAATAAAACTCATATACCTAGAGTTATTAATTTCTCATTTTATCCGGCCCGTTGAAAGTGCTGAATTACCTAATGTGACCCGCGGTTCGAAAAGTTTGGAGACCCCTGGTCTAGATAACAGAAGCGCACGCGCATGTTCAGAAGCTGGTTTCAGTATCAAAATGGTAGTCGTACTTGAGGAGTGTACTACCGAAGATCGAAAATCTGCTGTCCGTTTTCGTGTGTACAAGGACTCATTGCATTGGATATCCACAAAGAAACGTTTCCTGTTTACGGTAGGAAGTATCTGCCGTTTAAAGCGTTTCATAACTCGGTCGAGAAATTCTCTCGAGGACGTTCGAAAGTAATAGATGTTGCCTGATTAGGTGCGGAAGTGGCTGAGACAAAAGTCAAAAGACTTCAATGCTGCCGGTTACAACGCACTGGTAAAGCGATGGGACAAGTTTACTAATGTTAGCGGTGGATATGTCGAGAAGTAAATGCTTTTGTATGTTCAACTATCACAAGTTTTACGTTTTATATCCATTTGTGACATATTTATTTACCCTCTCTCGTCTTAAAACGGGAGTTGACATCCCTCGACCAGGATGTTCGGTCACTTGTAAACTGCATCTAAATCAGAATGTGAGATAAGTGGAAACCGGCCCTGGGAAATATTACCGTTCCGCTAATCAAGACATTAGCTACCCTGGTGTAGCCTGTGTTAAGTTAACTGTTAACATATTATTTTCACATGCGATAGTGTTATCGTGTAACTTTGGACAGTTTACGTATTCATCTCGTGAAGGCGCATCTCATGAATCACACCAATTTTATCGCTTATCTCCTGAAGTTCGCTGCTCCTCCCTTCGCAGGACTGTGTATCAAAGGTATCAGAGTTCTAAGAAATTGTGTTAGTCATTCTAATTCGTATCATAACGCGTCTGTTAAGCCAAAAGGAAATATGTGCATATTTCGGTGGAATTCTAGCATTTCCCAAATACGTTAGGAGTTATCTAAGATTTGAGGTTTTCACGGCGGTGACTATGAAGAAAGCAGTCTTCTGGGATGTGGCACCGTGTATATGTGGTGTTAACCGACATTTTGGAGGAAGATGGAGGCGATACGTTCCTCCGAAACGTCGGTTAACAACACATCTACACGATGCCACATCCCAGAAGACTGCTTTCTTCACGTTACGGGTTATTTTACATGTAGCGGCCTCCGTAGTCTAGAGGTAACGTTCCGACCTCATGACTCGTGGTACGCGGGTTCAAACCCGGCGGAGGTCGTTGAATTTTTAAGGGCGGAAAAATTCAGGGAACAAGTCCTCCGGGAGGGACTTTAAGCCGTGGGTCCCGTGTCGTAGCTTTACGGCAAGTAAAAGAACCTCATATCTCCAAAGGAGGTCACTGAGCCAAATTCAAGGACGTTTCCCGCCCAACAGTAATCTCTAACGCCTCTGATAGATAGGGGAAGCATTATAGATACCGCCAAGCCAGTAGAGGCCGAATTCGCTGGCTCGGTCGGGACTGATGATACGCACCAATATCGGTCGGGTATAGAGACTGGTAGAATATCATAGAGGGAAGCACAATGGACCAATACTGGTCTAAGTGCATGGGGAAACCCACCCTCTCCAATAACTAACTAACTAACTATTTTACATGTCCTACGTTGTTCATCTGCTACGGACAGAAAATTGTCGTTACATAGTCAGTGTCCATACATGAACGTATAAGGGTCGCATATTAATTTTCCCTGAATTTCGTTAAACATTTCTTATATCAAAGAATTAAATAAAATATGAAGCTTTCATGGCTGCTAAAGTTAATAAAATCTTCTCGTGCTATCGGCTGTGTCAACTGGTCAAATATTACTGTCGTCTGAGGCAACTTGGAAGATGGGAGAATAACATTTAAGCAGATCTTTAAAAGAAGCTGTGGACTGGATTCATCTGGCTCAAGATAGGACTCAGCGAATTTTTCTTGTGAACACAATTATAAACATTCGTATTCAACATCATAAGGGGAGTTATGTTCGGGCCGGCTCAGCGACAATCACATTCCCATGGAAGAACGTGGTACATGCATGTACACTTGCCTCAGAGGACGATTTGCAAGATATTACAGCGGACTTTATAAACGAATGTTCACCGAATGTCCCTATTTGTGATGCGATGTGTGAGATAAGGGTAATTTGGATCAGAGGTTTTCATAATTGTAAATACTGTATCTTAAGGGATGTAACCCTTTAATGGTAAAGATGTCCCTGCACTTAATTAAGACTGAAGATGCGTAGGGGGGGGGAAGTGGCTTAACCCCCACGGAAAGTACCTCCAGTGCACGCTGGATAGCCTGTCTGGTCGTGGTGACTAAGGCCCCCCATACACACAAAGTTTGGCCTTCCGATCGACCTTACAGGCAAAACTTTCACAGTTTACCCCATCCCTTTCCTCCCCATACACGCGCAGATAAAGCGGCAGGCTTCATGCCACAATCACGGTCTTCCAGCCAATAATGGTGAGTCACATACGTCACGTGCTACGGTCCTGCAGGCTGAACTGACGGACTGACGGGTTTCCCACAGGCCAACAGTCCAAACGATTGGCCGGCCGCCCGCACCACACACGTCAGTTTTGCCTTTCAGTCTTCAACTGTGCAGGCCGAACTGGAGGCCAAACTGTGCGTGTATGGGGGCCCTAAGAGAGGAATTTCGGCCCCTGCTGTGAGGGAAGCCAACCCCGGCCTTCTAGTCCACAGCTCAGTCACTAATGACATCATTAAAATTACTGAAGCTGATGGTAGAATACTGAAAACAATAAAATATTACTAAGGAGTGGTTTGAATATCCAAACCTGTCAAGAGCTCTAATGAGGAGTTTTACGGGAACTAGCCAGCACAGAACGACAAACATGGCAACTGCGAATGTATCCCGCAGGATGTGGTCAGTGTTATCTGCGCAGTGCCACGAATGTGCTGCCCGGAGGCAAGAAAAATTCTTTTAAAGAAATTCTGTCATATGAATTGCTTTATTCTTGTTTTTCGTGTTATTACGGAGAACGGTACGGGAGGATAACACTAAAATGGATCTTGGAGAAATAGGGTTGGGGGGGGGGCTGTATTCATCTGGCTCAGGATAGGGACCAGTGGCAGGCTGTTATAAACACTCTAAAGATCCTTCGGACTTTATAAAATGGCTGAGCAACTGTTGGCTCCTCAAACTGCATTCGGTTCCGTGGGATTAGTTGTGAAGTGCTATAATGCGTAGGTCAGTCAAAAGTTCCCGGAATTCTCCTGCAGATGGAGAACGAGCGATAAGATAGCGCACACACTGTTGTGGTGGGAAGCTTAGCATGTCTACTCGCAGGCTCAACAGGTCTGGACAGGTTTCAGTGTGCAGTGTCGTTACTGTTCCGTTTGAATTAGACGTGAGTGTTGATCATTCGGCGCAATGTCGCAGTTCGAACCGCGTGCGAACATCAAGTTCATGTGCAAATTGGGAAAATCTGCTTCAGAGACGCTATTGGCCCTGCAGAAAGTTTACAGTGATACTGCACTAAAGAAATCCGCAGTTTACGACTGGTTTTCCCGGTTTGAGAATGGGCAGGAGACGTTAGAGGATGACCAGCGCAGCGGGAGACCTTCGACATCCTGAACCGTAGAAATGATTGGAAAAGTGCGACAACTAATTCGATGTGATCGAAGAATGACCATCGCGGAGTTGGAGCAAGAAGTTGGTACTGTTACTGGCCATTTCTACGTGCAAGTTTTGCAGAGGTTGCGCAATGTGGTTCGGAGGAAGCGGCGCGACAAGTGGCAGGGACAGCGGTTTCTGCACCAAGCCACACATCGCTCGTTGTGCAGCAATTCCTTGTCGAGAAAAACATTCCTGCCACCACTCAACCACCGTACTCTCCGGATCTCGCTCTGAGTGACTTTTGGCTGTTCCATAGTCTGAAAATGGGCCTCAAGGGGACACGTTTCGCAACCATGGAGGACATCAAATCGAATGCGACGGCTGAGCTCTGGAAGATTCCAAAAGAAGCCTTCCACCGTTGCCTCCAACAATTGCAGGATCAATGGAGCAAGTGTATATGCGCGCAAGGGTCCTACTTTGAAGGTGATTAGGTAAGCGTTGCCGTATGTCCTACCATTAGGGTGCTATACCACCATTCCGGGAACTTTTTGACTGACCCTCGTAGAAGAATAACATAAAACAAAATCGTTGTCAACGACTTAAATAATTCAAAAGCCTGAAGACCAATTTTAGTCGTGCGGTTTGTCTGCATGTCTCTCACCGTGACTACGCAACAGGGGAGAATTCTTGGACGGACATTGGCTAGAGACATTATGTAATGACCATACGGCAATGTAATACTTCCTGATTATCTTCTGACCTATAACGAACAGGATTCACAGCAAATGCCTCCCTACCTTAATGATGACATCAGTTTATGCATGCTATTGCATATATGAGAACCTGGATACCGAGTTTAGAGATATTATCATTCAACTTGACATAGAACGCCAATCTAATGTACACTCTGGTAGTAGAACCCGAAGGTTCAACACTTCTAACGTGAGAACCACAGACCGCGTTTGATGACAATCTTAAGCCCGTCNGTGTGGGTGGGGGGGGGGGGGGGATAAATACAGAACTGTCTTCATGACATCATCCTGCCCTGCACACAGCCATTCCTCGACTTTCACTCTACGGTAACGAGTGTGGAGAAATGCAGAATTACATCCATGCGGGCTGTCTATGTTCATAACGAATTTCGTCACATATTAATAAACGTCATCATAGGAAACATACACAAATTACATAAAACACATAAAATCCTATGGTATATAAAATTTATTCCAAGCATTTTTATGTGGATTAAATGTTAGTTACAGAAGGTTGTGAACAGATTTTGTGTCACACGCTTTCCGTTAAATGTTCCGTATCTAAGAAGAGTTTTTTAAATTGCTAGTGGGGTTGGACTAAGTCCCTTGTACTGCGGCCACTTCTGGCCTATTGTACCAGCCCCAGATGATAGGTGAGGGTGATTGTGGAGCAATTGGTGGAATGGAGATTGGCAGGGGAAACCGAAGTACTCGGAGAAAACCTGCCCCAGCTCCACTTTGTCCACCACAAATTCCACTTGACCAGACCCGGGATCGAACCCGGACCGCCGCGATGGGAAGCCAGCGACTAACCGCTTGAGCTATGGCACGGCCTAAAAGATAAAGGAGAGGATAACAGAAACTAATAACTGCACTTTCGTCCTATTTCTGTGCCTAATACCCAATAGCATAAATTTCTCTCTAGGCTAAATATGAAGAGTAGTATCTTCTGGTAAGTGGCGCTGTGTAGTCTGGTAGAATGTTACAGACATTTCGGAGGAACATACTGCCTCCATTTTCAGGATCAGAGACTAAGCTGAGTAAGAAACATGGAAGAAGCACGCACAGTTTTAAGTTTTAAAACTGTAAATTTACAAAAATATGGTCATGGAATTACCAGGATCCTCACATAGTGTAAGTTTCATCAGTATGGGGCACAATCCCAAACTGTCAATATCAAGGCGACGGATGGTGAGACGCTCACACAAGATCGAGAGCACAGTATCCACCATAAATCACGCGGGCATCCTTTATCGGAATTCGGTGTCACTACTGTGAGTAGTGGCTTTGCCGGAAAACGAGATTCTGCTCACTGAGCCTGCGCAGAGTGGCACAAGCAACAGGTTTCACTGGTACCAGTTTAGCAAATCAGTGACAACACACCAATAAGAACATAAACTGACATGTTTGACAGTCTCCAATGGATCCGGAAGGACCGCAACAATAAATACTGAACTTCAGGTGCCTAATTCGAACCTCTGCCTCTTCTAATCACAGCTAATTCCATGAAACAGACTCTTTCTGTCTGTTCTGACAGTCGCTCTGCTGATAAAGAAACTCACCACCTTTTATGGCAGAACCCGAAGGTTCATTACCGTGTTCATACAAGCCCACCATTGGACCATATCCTGATTCAGCTCCATCCGTCTGCACCCTCATATCCTATTTCTGCAAGATCATTAAAATGCAGCGTGAGTCTAAATTACTGTCGGTGTTTCCGTTTATAGGAAACGAAAACTCCGACAATAATTTAGAATTACTCGGTATAATAATGTTATAAAAAGTCGCATAAAATTTCTGCTCTTATTACGGTAAACCTTGGACAGAGGATCACAACATCACATGGCCTCCACCAACACAGAACACATAAAAACGCGGACATACATATATACCTAAATCACTGCGCTCATGGGTGCCGAGACCCTGAGCCTCAGGCCGCTACAATTAGGAGGTTACATTAACCTGTACAGCAAAACGAAACTAAGAGTCGTGTACTCTGAGACAGAGATAAGTTTATCTGTTCTTCAAGCATCAATGAAGAAAGAAATCCAATTTTCTCTGAGAATTGGTTAGGAGGCTGGGTGGTCCCAACCCAATTTTAGATAGACCAAATGAAGACAAAAATCCAATCGCCTATGCAGGGAACCTAAAACCGTCCTGATCTTCAGTGTCTTCAGGGAAGGAAATTTCATGACCACGAACGAGCTGCTTAGCATGCTCGAAAGCTCTGTAGAGCATTATATGGGAGTTCCTCGTCTCCTAATTTCTCATAAGTATGAAATAGGTCTGTGGTATAATACTGTGATCGTGAAGAAATCAATCTCCAGATGTTGATGGATTTACAGGTTTTTAGCCCTCCTCAATAAGAAAATGTGTTTTCTGGAATGTCGTCTGTTTGTCTGTCTGTCTATCTGTACACGTAAAGGCGCGTCCACATTACTCGTGCTCGTGCTCGTCGGGAGACTCGTCTGGCTTTTACTTGTGCCCGTAAATCTTCGTCCACACTACTTTAGTTGCCCGCCAGGCTTCGGCGCGTGAGGATCCGTATATTTACTCGCAGTGTGTAGGCTGTACTAAAGTAAAGTAAAAAGTAAAGCTATCCCTGTAACAGGCCGTGAAGGCCCATAGGGTTGTGAGACGTTGAGGGTCCCACATTATCTAGACAATCGGCTCAAAGATGGCGGTAAGGTTGTCAGCCTTACGCGCCGGCCGTGCTTTACTCCCCAGGAAAATTATTTAATTAATTCCTGGTACTCATTTCTGTTAGAGGCTGAGTAAACCCCAGAGCCTAGTGCGGCTGGAAGGATTAGGTCAACCGAAAAAAATCCAATGACCTCATCGGGATTTGAAGTCGTATTTTAATTTACTGGCTATAGTTTTTAAATTAAAAAATTAAAATTTGCTTGCCTCGTGACTTGTCATATCGTCCACATTACTCGCGAGCATAGCGAGTCACGCGAGCACGAGTAATGTGGACGCGCCTTAATATGGATATGTGCCTCACTAGCTCCTGGACGACTAGACAGGTCTAGTCATACTCGTATCCGGTGCTTAGGAGTTGGCACGTCAAAGACCGACGCCCGGTGAATGTTATCAATCTCGCTCCAAAAGTATGAGCTCTTCAAATCGATCCCCCTTTAAAATAACAGGGATTTTCTCGAAAACAGCTATAACGATTCTGAGTATATTTCGATGATTTATGTACGAGTGTCTCTCTAAACTGCATATTTGGAATCATCACGAAAATAACGGCAAGCACACTTAGCATCGAAGGTGAAACGTAGATTTGCCGGCGGGACGGGGACACGCTGTAACGTAGTTGGTTGTGGCACTTTTCTACAACACGGAAGGACGTGGGTTCGAGTCCCGATGAGGTGATTTTTCTTTCAATTTATCTAATCCTTCCAGCCTCACTATGACCCTGGGGTGGACTCAGCCTCTAACACAAATGAGTAACAGGGATCTTCCTAGGTGTAAAGGACGGCCGGCGCGTAAAGCTGACAACATCACCGCCATCTCTGAGCCGCTTGTCTAGAAGATGTTGGAGCCTCGACTTTCCACAACCCTACGGGCCTCCGTTGCGTATAGGATATTGGTGGGAAAGCCAGAAGGAAAGAGACCACAGGGAAGACCAAGGCGTAGGTGGGTGGACAACATTAGAATGCATCTTAGAAAGATAGGATAGGATGGTACGGATTGGATAGATCTAGCTCAGGATAGAGACCAGCGGAGGGCTCTTGTGAACACAGTAATGAACCTTCGGGTTCCATAAAATGCTGGGAAATTCTTGAGTAGCTGCAGAATTGGCGGCTCCTCCAGAAGGGTTCAGCTCCATGAGTAAGTAGGTAAGTAAGTACGGTCCTCCGTGGNTCTGCACCATGCGGCCAGATCACAAATGTGTCGTCCACATATCGGAGCCACAACGACGGTTTGTCCTGCGCTGAGTCGATAGCCAGTTGTTCAAAATGTTCCATGTAGATGTTGCTAACAACGGGAGAAAGGGAGCTACCCATTGCCATGCCATCCTTCTGCTGGTAGAATCCGTCGTCCCCTTGAAAGTAGGTGGTCCTCAGGCAGACATCCAGCAGTTCCATGATGGCTTCCACCTTCAGGACAGATCGTTCTGCCAACGTGTTATCATTACTCAGCCTGCTTCTGAGTCCAGTCTCCGAAACGTTGTGGTTTTTTGTCTTTTTATATACCGGACGATGGGTGAAGTCCAAAATAAGCCAAAAGAAGTACAGTATACACCATCGTCAGAATCCTTTCAAGTCTATCCAAATTTCACTGTTGTTCGAAATTTAGACACCAACATTGGTCTACCGAGCAAAACAGATTTCCCTTCCAAGATAACTTACTCAAGGCCAGTTGTAAATGAGAAAATATGTCCAGTGTCTGCACCGACTTTCTCTGTGTTGCCTCGTAATATGCTGAACCCTGCGTGAGAAGTCCTACATCCTGTTTGAACAGGATTTAGAAACGCCTGTGATTTAAAAATGCCAAAACTTGAAACAGGTTAATCTCCACGGTGTTAAAATACTTCATTCGTAACATATTTCTTCAGTCCCCCTTCACTCTTTAGAAAAATATGCCAGAATACTCTTTCGTGTTTTGGACATTTCAACAGTTACCACCATTTCTTAAGAGACCATAAAGTATGAATTATATACAGTGGATGAAACAGCGCATTATTAAATTATTTGATTTTAATAAAACAAGCTGAAAATGTTTCATCACGCTTTGCCACAGAAGAATAGCCTGAATACGACTCCACTGATATTCTCAAGGCAAGAATAGAAACTGATTTACCGCATAGACTTGAAAGGATTCTGACAACGGTGTATACTGTACTTCTTTTGGCTTATTTTGGACTTCATCCATCGTCTGGTATGTAAAAGACAAAAGGCCACGACGTTTCGGAGACTGGATCTGTCACCGTCTTAAGGTGGGTAGGGAAGGATAAACTCACTCAGCTGAGCCTGTTAGGAAGAGCTAGTCTGTCAGTGGACAGCCCCCAGTCTGTACAAAACAACCTATGAACAACCGACAACCGGTTCTATCAGTGGGATATAAGAAGAAAATCACAGTAAAAGACAAGATAAAAAATTTGTGCCAAGCATGCACATGTCAACAGTGTAAAAAACAGAAGTATAGATTAAATTCCAGGAATTCAGTCAAAAACGAAAGTAAAAACTTGGATAATGAATGCCTAATCTGTGTGGATAGAGAATCTTGCCACCATGGCGACTTCCGGGAATCAGACTAATCCCCGGAGCAAAACTTGCAGAAGTAGTGGAAGACACTAACATTCATAAAAACTTACATTTTTTATTTGTTAACCTCTTCATTGTTGAGGGGAATTCATATGGGAGAAATATCCGAACTGGGTCGGCTGATCGGATTGGTTGAACATCCCATATGAGCGGATTCTCTGTACTTTCTGTATTTGCTGTTACGTCGTGGTCTTTTGTCTTCTACATACGAGACGATGGATGAAGTCCAAAATAGCCAAAAAAGTACTGATTTACCGTAGTTAATCATACTAGCGAAATGTACAAGAGCAACTGACCTGGGAGAGAAACGAACTCCAGAAATTAAAACAAAACTGTACAGTACAATGCCGACACTTCCCCCTACATTTAACTTGCAACGCAACAAATCCTCTATATTCGTTGCTTTCTGGTGAAAAAGATAACCTAAACTAAACTTCGAATTCTTGGGAATAATAAGTCAACTGCAGCGAGTAAGATGACATAAGAGGTAACGCTTTTGACTTGTATTCGGTAGTACCCCGCTCTAATCTGGGCCCGGACATCAACTACTCTAAGATTTTTCGTTCTTTCCTCAGACTCTTCCTCAAGCGTTTGCCTTCAGATCTCGAAACAAACGTTACAATTGACTGCATGCGTAATGCAATCACAACACGCTAAAGTTTGAGACTGGCTACAGTGTTCGGTAGTTGGGCTTTAATCTCAGCCGAACATCTTCACTGAAATTATTCGTGGCATTCCTCAGTCATTCCAGACACGTCCATTAAATTGGCTACGACTCCTTGCCTTCCTCATATTACTGACCCATCAATAAAATATCCTGTTATTCTTATTGTAACCCTATACAGGCATAACTAGTGCAGCTGACACGGTGTCTTTAAATAAGCCAAGTTCTGGGTGATCTCTTTAGCAATGCAACTAACATGAGAAATGGCCGCGCCATAGATTAAGCGGTTAGTCGCTAGCTTCCCACCGCGGCGGCCCGGGTTCGATCCCGGGTCTGGTCAAGTGGGATTTGTGGTGGAAAAAGTGGGGCTGAGGCAGGTTTTCTCCGAGTACTTCGGTTTCCCCTGCCAATCTTCATTCCACCAACTGCTCCACAATCACCCTCACCCATCATCTGGGGCTGGTACAATAGGCCAGAAGTGGCCGCAGTACAAGGGACTTAGTCCCACCCCACTAGCAATAAAAAAACATGAGTAATAAATACAAACCCGCTAGACGTGCATGGTGCGTAATGTTCTAAAGATGCTAGCAGCATTCCAGCTACTCAAGATATTTTCTCCCCTTTATGGGATCCAAATGTTCATTAGCGTATTCACAAAAGCCCGCCATTGGATCATACCTGAGCCAGCTGAATCCAGTGTCCTCACACCATATTTCTTTTAAGATCGACATTTATATTACCATACCATTTTTGTATAAATCTTCCAAATGGTCTCTTCCTTTCAGCATTTGCGACCAAAATTTTGTATGCAATTTGTAGATCATACGTAGACCATACTAACTCTTAATAACAGTGTCACTTCTACCTGACAAATTTGTTCATTCTCTGTGACGTTTTTACCGATTATGGGAAATTAAAAGAAAAAAGAATTTGGGGTGGCCTCCAACTGAATAACCTTCATATAACACGCCATAAAAATGCGTCCAATGTTCTCAACTTGAAACGGGCGGGCGGACAGACATATGGGCGAACGATAGCTATGGCCTCCTCTAAGTGCTTTCTTTTTATGCACACTGTGCAATAATTGCTACAGAGAAAACTGCTTATTTTTCTTATCCTGTATGACGACGCTGCGCCAAATGTAGAGTGTATGTACCGTCCAATTTGATATTTCTTGTTCATTACGCACTGTGTCTTAGGAAGAAAGGGATAATAGTATATATGTCCTATATTAGACTGCTATTCATACATTTGCCCGGAAGAACTGAGGAAGGCAGTGAAATCCTGAGTGAAGAGAGGGGAAACTCTTGTCAACATTCATAAAGAGGAACTCCTGAATATAGAAGAGTAGTGTCAAGCATTACACAATGGAATTAATATAGTTAAAACTTGAAATGACATAAATTATCAAGGAAAGAAGAACTGACCTAATCTTGTCGCAACAGCAATATTACAACAATATTAAATTATCCCAAGGCATATACAAATAGTAGCATTTTTGAAGTTCCAGATAAATAAGGAAAATCTTTTTTTATTTCTTCGGAGAGTATATTCAGTATCTTACAGTCATGTCTAGAGAGATTTAGTCCAAAATATCAAAGATTAATGTATATATTATATTGTAATGTGGTTTAGTGACTATAGACGGGGTTTGGTTTGGTATTCGGGTTTATTGAACACTTTCAGAACGTAACTACAAGTAAGGATTAAGCTCTCCCTGCTCTAGATTTCACAAATCACTACAAGACACGCTAGGTTTTCTCAGTCTGTAAGTCTTCACTAGCCGTTGCATGGTAGCGGCTTCAAAAGCGGACGTTTGCCTTCCTCCGGGTTTACGAACGATCTCCGATATCAGCTATCAGCTTCTAAAAGCAAGAGCTAACAACAACTGAACCGCAGCGTTCCTCTAACTCACTAACTCACCAACTGACTGACTCCTCAAAGTCAAAGTCAAAGTCATATTACGACCGAAGGTTTGTCGGCCAGTCCGTCTTGGTGTCAAGCCCACATCTGGGACCCAAGACCAGATTTTTATTACCGTCAGAGAGACGCAGGTTTGTTGATTTGGGGCGCCCTCTCTGACGAGAGGATAGGTCTGTCGTTTAAATTGCTGCTGGCCTTGCCAGCGCAGCCATTCTCGGGTCCGAGACCCGTGGGACTCATGATCAAATTTTACTGTCTCAGATTCGAGATTCTCCGAACCTGGAAGGCCAGGTCCCCGTATTTATATTCCCCAAGAACAGGGTGGCCCAATTCTGAGGCCTCACTAACGTAGCTTCATTATAACATCTCGGCACTAACCGCACAGGAAAAACCGTTCCTGTGTTGCAGTGGAAACATGCTTGGTTGCAGAGCCGTTACTCAGCAACATCGTTGTATAGTTGCTTATTTCGCGGTCGTTGCCTAGCAACGGTTCTACATGCCACATTGTTCCCTCATTAAGGCTATTCGTCCTGAATAGCTTACAGGCCTACCACCATTTATTCTTTCCGAGGGCTTTACTTGTGACAGTTCTGATCGGTCTCACCTTCTTTCCCCGTAGCTCGATTCTCACAGTGATTACTCTCCAACTGCTCCCGCTGCACTCTCCTTAAGGCCACTCGTCCTGTGTGGTTCCCTGATAAGATGAAAGCCGGTCCAGGTGTACCACCATCATCTCTATTCTTTTTCGAGGGCTGTGCTTTAGACGTCTCTTATTTCCTTTCGGAGGGGACCGACTCCCTCCACAATGTCCAGTCACTCGCTTCCCGTAGCCCAGCGGAAGATCCGACTACTTGCTTCGCGACCTCCAGTCCAAGAGTGTGCCTGACGGTCTCGTTGAATGCATCTCGCTTCCTGGACGTAGCTGCAGTTTCGGGCCTCAGTCCCTTATGCCGTTGTTTCTTCTCAAACGTTCCTCATCTATGGGCTCCTCGTACAACAGTCCTTGGTCCGCTTTTCCGTGGGTTGCGGTATCCCACAGCCGGTTCCTCGTCCATAGATCAGTCCTCCGGTGCTCCGGCTGTTTCCTCTGTGGCCTCTTCATTAGGGACTTCAGTTTCTAGCAGTAACATTTGCATTTAGATCCCTTCCTAATTGAGAGTGTAGAGAGTTCTTCCTTATGCATAAATTGCCGAAGGACTGCTTAATTTTGAAGGAATTCTGGCTTCTACTAGTGTTGTTTTTTTCTAATGCAGATTTCGCATTTTGTAATTGGTTTTTTTCTTTAACCTATGTTGGGTGGGGATGTTACCGAATTTATTATAAATTTCATACCTGTTGATACTTTCCTCGAAACCTCACGAAAGAACAAAATCTCATTCTAAAGTGCTAAGAAAGATTTACTGACAGCAGACAAATTAAACAAACTTCTTGGTAGATACTCTTCTCCTAGCAGACCTATTTCTCGTGTAATTACGACTAATATACGATGGTTAGAATATAAGCGGTCTGTCACGGTAGCCGAGTGGTCTGAGGCATGAACTGTCTTCGCTCGTTCAGAAGCTGGGATCGTGGGTTCGAATCCCACACAAGGCATGGATGTTTGGTGCGTGTATGTGTTGTCATGTATTAGGTAGACTCCTCACGACTAGCTGATCACACGTGAAAGGAGTCTGCAAAATGATCAAAATGAAAACTACAACCTCGACAACGTAAAGGCGTAAGAGGAAGGGATTAAGTAAATGACTCTGTATTTCAGCATCCTGTTGCAATTGTTCACATTAGCGTCCATTTGTCTCTAATCCGTCTAAATTGCAACACTTTTTATTTTGCACTTCAATTGAATTGCAACTGTATTGAAGTGCAAAATAAAAAGTGTTGCAATTTAGACGGATTAGAGACAAATGGACGCTAATAAGTATAACATAATTGCCGTCTAGCACAACCACAGTATATAATTGAGTCTTGAACTCTATTTCATTTATGCCAGTAGACAATCAGATTACCCTGAGAGAGGATGTTACAGGAACGGATGTTCATCACCCTTCCGTGAAGCTTCGCTCCTAGTCTGCACGCCACTGAGCAGAATTAAATCGTCTAACACAGGGAATACTATGTAATTCCTGTGTGTAATGAATTTATATTTATTCAAAATGGAACAGTAATTACCTAACTTGGTTTTCTAAACCAAGTTTTATTACAAATTATCACGCGTCCTAATTTCTTGTTGATCAAAAGAACAGAGTGACAAAGCTACTTTTAGATGTTTACAAAATTTGAAAGCCACATGCTTCATACATATAATTACGAAAGGCGTTCTTTGTAGTTCATTAAGCTTAAGTAACAATGGCAACAATGAAATATAAACTACTGAAAACCTCCCATAACGTATTTCAGAAGAATGTGTGGAGTGTTACTGGAAAACATAAGCAGTTCCATGCGTTGTCTTGTGTAACTTAAGTTTCATTATGGATCAATATGGCTAAAAATAGGAATTTTCCGACAACCTGTGGTGGAAGCCTTCCATATCGAACTTTAAGAAACATTAACTACTGATCTTTTTTTTTCTTCTCATTCGTCAGGTACTACAGAAAAATGGGGACACAATGAAATAGTAAATCAAATATTCATAAACTTCAAGGAAGGCTATAATTCTTCTGGGGGGGGGGGAGAAGTGCTGTACAGTATTCTTATTGAGGTTGGTGTACCAACGAGACTAGTTCAGCTTATTAAAACGTGTAAAGTCCGGATGGGTAAAAATTTCTTTGACGCTTTTTTTATTCAGAATGGTCTAAAAGGAGGAGATGCTTTGCCGTCATTACTTTTAAACTCTGCTTTAAAATACGCGTATTCCAATAGGAAGATCCAAGAAAACCAGGTGGAATTGAAACTGAATGGGACATCTTAGCTTCTGGTCTATGCTGATGTAAACCAATTAGGACATAACGCAA
This sequence comes from Cryptotermes secundus, assembly GCF_002891405.2. Taxonomy (NCBI): domain Eukaryota; kingdom Metazoa; phylum Arthropoda; class Insecta; order Blattodea; family Kalotermitidae; genus Cryptotermes; species Cryptotermes secundus. Next base: position 243,015 of record NW_019722429.1, on the reverse strand, counting down.
GTACCATAAAGACAAACCCGGAAGTTCTAACTGACGCCAGTAAGGAAGTCGGTCTAGAAGTAAACGCAGAAAGAATTAGGCATATGTTGATGTATCGTCACCAGAATGCAGGGCAGAATAGCAACATAAAGATAACATATAAAACTGTAATTTTGCCTGTAGTCGTGTATGGAGGTGATATTAAAGGAAGAACGTAGACTGAGTGTCTCTGAGAACTGGGTACTGAGGAGATTATTTGGTCTGACAAGGGACTGAACAACAGAAGGCTGGAGACAACTGCATAAGGAGACGTTTAATAATTCGTACTGTTCGCCAAATATAATTAAAATAATCAAGTAAAAAAGGATAAGACTGGCAGAGCATATAGCATGAATAAAAAAGCAGAGGAATGCATATAGGATTCTGGTGGGAAAACCAGAAGAAATTATACCACTAGGAAGACAGGTAGATGGGTGGATAATATTAAAGTGAATCTTAGATAAATAGGATGGGATGGTGTGGACTTGATTCATCTGGCTCAGGATAAGGGCCAGTGAAGGGTTCTTGTGAATACCTTCGGGTTTCATAAAATGCTGCGAAATTCTTGAGTCTACGCGATTTATGGCTTCTACAATGAGGACCCGGCTCCATGGGCTTAGTATGACCGTTAGGCGTTAATATTGGGTCATAGACAGCTCAACAGACATGACCTTCACATAAGGCGTTCTATTTTTACTTTGTAAAGAATGCACAAAACGCAAAAAGGAATGTTATTTCTAAAACTTACCTATCATTATGCTTTTTTCCGATCTCAACCATCAACAAACAGTCTACACATTCATTGCACCGACTTGTCACCTAGCAACACAATTTTACTACGAAATCGTAGATATATATATAAATTATTTATTGAAAGGACTTACCAAATGTCAACACGTGAGTAACAGTTTCTGTAGCAGCGGCGACAGGCTGGTGTTGGGTGGGCGGGGGGCATTCTGTCAGCTGCTCTCGGATGACAGTAGCAGTAGAAGAATTGGCTGCTAACTCCATCGTCACTGATTTCGCGTTTTAAAAACAACACAATAAATTGTCAGTCACTAGAGCTTGTCAATATACATAAAACATCATATGTACATATCACTGTCAGCTTCTTTCACTTCATACAGTTCACATGTGTTTTGTTTATAATTATTGCGAGCCTCTCGCTACCACACGCCTTCCCGGCTGAGAAACTCTTGACTAACATAGACCTCGCGCAACCATGGACGAATGAGGTCAAAGAACTTAGATCGCAAAGATACTTGTCTCTCTCTTTCTTCCTCTCTGGGTCATAACGTGATATGTGCAAACGATACAGTTTATCTTATAGTAGTCACAGCATGTATTACAGACAACCTCGCTTCTTGTCAGACGGTGCCGGGATCCTAATAGCGCCATCAGAACCATTAATTCTATTCTGGAAATATAATTTGTAAAGCTACAATGATGTAGATTCTGAAGCATGTAATTCTGCACCATTGTCGAATAGTATGTTCAAATGATATGTAATTTACAGATTCATGCCAAATTTACTCTTCAGAGTATGCATTCCTCAGTTATTCACTTCTATGCTTTATTGAATGTATTGAAGAACGAAACATGTGATATCTGAGGTTCTGACAGCCATGGTTGTGAAGAATATTGTTTTATACGATGTGATACACCATAGTCTTGTAGATGTTCACCGACGTTTACCCCAAACGTCGGTAAATATATACCAGATCACACGGCGTCACAACCCAGAAGGCAAAATTCTTCATAAGAAAACGTTTGTAATAATTTTGTACATGTATGGGTCTAAAGACCCATCTAGTAAACCAAAGTGGCACGGAAGTGTCATGAAGGTAGGCCAAGGCCCAAATTTGGGCTGTATAGCTAAAGAAGAAAAAAAAGAGGGTCTAAAGACAGAAAACTTCATAGTTCAAAGACGAACGCGTTATTATTAGAGCTTACCGTTTCCTTCACCAACACAGATGAAGTAATCCACCCCAATATGCACGGTATATGTTAGTATAATCAGCACTGTAGAGTATTAATTCACTTATTTGTCCGTATATGTATGTACATGTTTATTTATTTATTTATTTATTTAGGGTTGAGTTGTGGATCGAAACGAAACGTTTCTTAGTGTTTGTGAACCAACTAAAGATCAGACAATTATTTACTGATACTTAAGTCACAGTATTTGTAAAACGATTTGCTTGTTAATACATAAATGTTTTTCCTCCATCAGTATATGACCTAATAACACTGGTCAGAAGTAGACTTATTGAACGTTATATTCAGCTTATAGCAGTGCAAAGTACTCCTCCTTTTCTCGACTATTCAATGTTCAGTCTTAAACTATTTTTTTCAGTGTACTTATTTAAAATATATAGTCATTTTTATGCCTAACAAAAAGTTGAGAAAACAAGCAATATTTCAGTAAGGTTACGCAATATTTCATCTAAATATAGTTCCTGTTTTCGACGCGGAACATGGGTACTGAGGAAGAAGCAGAAACAGTGAACGGAAACTACAAGCCTGAGATTTCTAAAATCATTACTGAGGTTACAAAATAAGGGGAAAATAACTATTATAGTGATCTTTTAGAGTAGACGACAGGGAGAGAATTGAGCTAAGTGTGATTCAACACCCAAATGAAATGTTAATAGAGTATTTGTAAAATAATATTACACACAAGTTTCCAATGAAGACCCTGATACAGCGACGTCTAGGAATAGACGGAAAGACCGATTTAACTTCTGAAATTCAGGATGGGCTTCAAAGCGACACAATCAATAGGGAGAAGGAAAGAGATTCGAAATTTTCATGATAAAATAACTACAAATAGTGAATTCTTATGACCTTCCCTTCTGAACTATACAGAAATGTACTTTTCATAAAGACGACACACAAAATATCAGTTCTAAGTTTACGTGTGAAGTTCTTAATATGATGTATCTTCAGACGGTTACACAGTTAACAGCCCTAGCCGTACCATGTCATACAAACATACAACAGGATATCATTCACAATATTTGGGTCTTTATATAGACAATGAAATACTGAGAAGAAGGTATGAATATTGAGTATTTGAGCTATAGTAGGCTTGTAGGCTAAGAGGCAGACAATTGTATTAATATAATACTAAAAGATTTCAACAATTTTCTGCAAATATAGAACGCACACTACTAGGGAAATTCCAAATGCACGTGTTAATAATACAGCATTCCTAACAGTAATATTATGCTTTTATACATTTCTCTTAGATATTTTAATGATGCCAAATCTCCTGCTTGATTCCCATATCACAAGTGTGATACAGAATCAGTTTCCTCAGTCAGCAATTCTTCAATTACAATGAACAAAATGAACTTTTACGAATGTTGCATTCACAGTCATCTGTGTTTCTTTCTACAGCGCAAAGACCAACAGAAATTGATTCCAAGAGGAAATAAATTTCTGCACCATATAGAAACTGCTCTAAGCTCCAACTAGAGAAAGGAATTGTTGAACAAATCTTCGGTTGTGGATGTAATTCCTGGATATGAAATTACTAATTTAAAATTTGTTGTAACTTTGATAGTCATTTTAGAATACTGCAACGGGAATATGATACTGATATGAAAGCAAGACGAAGTACCGGCTAATCCAACCACACTCTACCTCATTTTTTTTCCTTGGCACTACAGCCCCAGTGGGCCTAGGCCTACCTCCAAGAACTTCTCCGTTCACTTCGGTTTTTCTAGATCTTACACATTCGGTAAGACTCCTTGGGCGGGTGATCAGCTCGTCGCAAGGCCTCTACCTGTACACAAGCACAGAAAAACGCACACACACAAACTAAACATCCATGTCCTGAGTGAGATTCGAACCCACGATCCCGGTTTCAAGCGAGCGAAGACAGTACATGCCTTAGACCACTCGGCTACCGTGACCGGCATTCTACCTCATCGCCCCTATCTATTTCGCCTTCTTTCAGTTAATTTGCCTGAGGCCGTACGCACAAAACAGATTATCATTAAGCTACCTGTACTTCCAACTTCCCATATGCATAGCGGAGAGCCTGCCTAAAACTGAAGAGTAACAAGCTTTTAATTTAATTGCTTCAATGGGGGGATATGTGTTATTTACGGATAGCAAAATTGAATGTGATGCAGGCAGCTGATAAGTTTTTTCTAATATTTGTCTCACGAACCACTAACATATTTTGATAAAATTTAGAACTGGTGTATCTTCACTAAATGTAAGGTAAAGTTATCCCTGTGCTTAACTAATTAAGCACTACGCCATGAGGCGTACAGGATATTGGATATGTAGCTCCACTTTCGGCACTAGTTAAAGGTAAGCGGTCAGCTTCACGCCCCGGCAGCTTTATCCCCGGGGAAACATCCCGTGGTACCCATTGGATAAGAGGCTAGGTGGGCTCCAGAACCGGTCTGGACGACGTAGAGAAGAGAAATTCTTGACTCTGCCGGGACTCGAACGCTGATCTCTTGTTCTTGTAGCCTGCAGCCAATCACTATACCGACTGCACTATCTCGGCTCCCCGACACTAAACTTTCTTTCACATCGGTTCACTATAACACGTACTTCATATAAAGCGCAAATATAATTGTATCAGTTTTGACAAGAATCGGTCCTTTGATAACAAATTGTCAGCAGGGTGATGAAATATAATTGGCGCCGAGCTGAATGGTTCTTGGTTTAAACATTTTCCGAAAGTGTGAAAATTTAAAGAAATGTGATCAAATTACTAAGCTCCTTTCAATATTAGACATGATGCTCTGCGTTAATCATTTCTTCCACGAGAATGTAACACAAATAGAGACAAAAATAGATTTTTATATTTCATATTATTTCCAGATATGAAGCCATTTTTCCCAGCTCTTCCTCAGTTTAGAGGGTTGAATGTTTTGAGAAATGTAATACATCCATCTCTTCTTGATTGTGATTGTCAAGAATAGACGTGCCCATTTCTTTACGTTGGCAATTCTTATCCTTCATTTTCTCCAACAGAATGCAGCACAGGGGACAAAACCTGAAATTAAAAATAAATATAAATTCAAAAGACCTTCTTGTATGTTACGGTATATAGTTTGAAAGATAGGGCGTTATATCTCAGAATACCGTTGTCTGAATACATTGTTGTGAGATAATATTACATCTCAATAAACATGAACATTTTTATGTCGAGAGCTGTCGTCAGACACTCTGTCACGTCCCCAGTGTTTGCCGAGCCATTGAGGGAATTGGTTGCCGTGTCACAGGGCTTTAGAAGGAACCATGTAAATCACTGATCACGGCGATTGTGAGGTGCGTTCGTTGATTCGATTGTTGAATGCGAAAAACATCCTCCTTGCCGAAATCCGTCGCCATTTTGTAGAAGTGTATGGAGAGGATGTGAAGAAGGAGAATGTGTGTAATGGTGTCGTTTGTTTTACAGTAGGACAGACGTGTAGAATGAAGCGCGATTTGGACGTCCGTCTGTGTCTGCTTCATGACAACGCACGACCGCTCACTGCAGGAAAAAGAACAAAGTTGCTGGAGAAATTTTGTTGGGAAAACCTTGACCATCCCCCTTACAGTTCTGATTTGTGCCTTTGGACTTCCATCTTTTCCCCCCAAAAAAAAGAGTTTTGGGACGGCAAACGGATGGCAACTGATGAAGAATTGGAAGAAACAGTTATGGATTGGTTAAATGGACTGGCGGCGGACTTCTGTGACAAGAGGATTGTCAAGCTTGTTCAGCATCTGGATAAATGCCCGAATCGTAATGGGAACTGCGTAAAAAAACAAACAAATATTGTAAATTATTTGGATGAATAGTGTTTTCTTTTGTAAGATTTGAGGTTTCCACGGCGGTGACTATGACGAATGCCGTCTTCTGGGATATGGCGAGGTGCAGATATTTTGTAAACCGACGTTTCGGAGGAAAGTCGGTTTACACAATATCTACACGGCGCCACATCCCATAAGACGGCATCCTTCAAATTTTTATTTTCTCTAAAACAACGGTTCTTGCTTTAAAAATGACCAATGTATATATTTAATTTCAAAAGTTATGAAAACAGACCTTAGAGAAATAGAAGGGAGGGAGTGTTATGGAGTGGATTAATCTGACTTAGGATAGAGCCCAGTGGCAGATTCTTATGAACACGGTAATATCCGGGATTTCTTGAGTTGCTGTGCGACGGTTAGCTTCTTAAGAAGGACTCGGCTGCATGTCTCAAACTTATTGCCCAATCGCTGCTTTAGGGACAGGTTCGCAAAATATTAGAATATGAATCATTAAACAGTTGCAGTATTTGTTATTACAGCTTTTGCGTAAGTGCCTTTACACGCAGTCCTCCGTAAATCCTAGGACCAGCAACAACTGCGCCGTTACTCCCCATTTAGTCCACACATGCTCAGACTTACCACAGACTTAGACCGCGCCATAGCTCAAGCAGTTAGTCGCTGGCTTCCCACCGCGGGGGCCCAGGTTCCATCCTGGGTCTGGTCGAGTGGGATTTGTGGCGGAGAAAGTGGCGCTGGGGCAGGTTTTCTCCGAGTACTTCGGTTTCCCCTGCCAATCTTCAGTCCACCAATTGCTCCACAATCACCCTCACCTATCATCCGGGGCTGGTATAATAGGCCAGAAGTGGCCGCAATACAAGGGACTTAGTCCCACCCCACGAGCAATAAAAAAATGATACCGCGGACTTCATGTTGTAACTACTGATTAACTGCAATTATAAAAAGACAATTCGTTGGAGTGCCTTCAAACTGCGCTAACTTACCAGCAGATATCATCCTGAATGGTTTTCGCGGCTGAACGTTTCCGAAGAACGCATTAGCAGATAGAAATATCTCTTTAGAACTGTAATTCCAGTATGCAAGGCGATATGAAATGCGGGGTGCGAAACGAGCATGGGGTTGCTAAGAACTGTAGGCCTATGCAACATTTTAGTCCAAAAACCTGAAGGGAAGAGACAATTTGGAAGATCTAGGCATAGATGGCTAGATATATATTAAATTGGAGACTAAAGAAATAGAGTGTGAGGGTTAGTCGGTATATAGTCTACCAAAATGAAAAAGGTTGTTTAATAAATTTAGAATACAAAATTTGAACAAGCTATTTCTCATTATTTGCGTTGAAAATAAATATAAGTCCAAGTTTTCAGAAATCTATGTCTTCCCATACTTGCGTATTAATTTACGAAACGTCCACTATAGTGTTCTGTCTCTACACATGCCACACTGACTTCCGAATTCATAAATTCGGAAGCCCTCTTTCGTCTTAAGAAATATAAATGACAAGAAATTATTAAATGTGTCCATATATTAATATAATTTCTAGATCTCTAATGTGTAGAGCTTTACCTCCAGGTACGCAATACGCCTTGAAGACTTCGAACTAAGATCCACTGGCAACTTAGATTCTGTCCATCCTATAACAAAGTTGATAATTCAAGAATAAAATTTGTGAGTGTGGAGTTTACTTTAACGCTAGACATTATTTTGACAAATCCAAAACAATATCCATGATGTTAGATCTTAGTGTAAATAAAAGTAATGACATGTACACTTTATAGTTGCTTTTGTCCGTAAATATTTATGTAAGAACTAGCTGTTCAATTTTTGTGGAAAGTCTTTGAAGTTAGAATCTCTGACAACCTGGACTTTGTGTAACTCCTGCTATCTATACGGAAAATGTTTAACTATTCTCACTGCTTACTGGCGTTCGTACTTCCATCTAGTAAGAGTTACGGAATACACGTAATCGGTCCAATGATATGTAAATGGGTTGTCCTATTGCGGAGCTGTGAAGGTCATGCCGGCAGGATCGTTGTGAAAAAAGCAATTGTAGAGTGTGGGTCTGATTTCCTTTCGTGACGCATGCAGCTCATGCAATACAAATTGCCAAAATTGAAGGGGTTTCTTCGATGACTTCTGTTTCTCCGATCACGGCTTGATCTTCGCAAAGAACCTGCTTTCATGAAAATACAGAGTCGAGACCAAGGAGCGAAATGAGATTTAATGTAACCGAATTAAGTTAGTTGTTTAGCAAATAACGGTAAAACGACAAAGTTAGACATAATGAAACTAACTAACTAACTAACTAACTAACTCCATGGAGATGAGTTCTTCTTGACAAGCCGCCAGTGCAGCTACTCAAGAATTTCCGAACGTTTTATGCAACAAGTTTCACTGCCTTTTTAAAAAAGAGCACACCACTGGTCCCTATCCTGAGCCAGATCAATCCAGTCCATACCACTCCAACCTATCTCTCTAAGACTCATGTTAATATTTTCAGCCCACCTGCGTCTTGGTCTTCTTAGTGGTCTCTTTCTTTCTGGTTTTTCCCACCAAATCCTATATGCATTCATTTTACTCTCATTTCGTGCTTCCTGTCCTGCCCGTCTCATCAAGGCCTAATGAAAAGCAATAGGAAAACTCCACGAAAACTTGTTTCAAGTTCTGCCTACCACAGATTCAACCAGACCAATCGAAAAGAGCAGAGTCATTCTTGCGAAACCACTAGTCACAAACTCTCCGCTTCTTCCAGAACCCGAAGGCCCTTCATGGTGTTTAGACTCCATCCTGAGCTACACACACATATGTGTGTGTTATATATATGTACATGAATAGCGTTTAATATTTTAGATGTACCCAGTTTGAATCTGATTTTGGACGGCTTATCCTGACATGCTTTCCTCTGTTTCCTTAGTTTATGCGGTTAAATACTTTAAAGGACCGCACCTTCTTCAACCACAATTGTAATCTTTGAAGTGTTTCATGCTACACACATCTCTTCTTAGAATTGCTGAAGTACAGGGTCATGATCCTCGTGTAAGATTATCTTTAGAATATGCACAGACATTTTTGTGCAAACTGGAAAATGATGTGAGTGGCGCCCAATCTGCGTTTAGCTATTCCTTGGTGGTGATATCTAATGAATACTGAAGTTGGGAAAATGAAGTATGGCGTGTAGCTAAATAATAAAAATATTAAAATTTTTGTGTGAAAAATGTTTATCTTAACAATTACAAACATGGCGACGGTGCTAAACTTTGAGCTTACTTACTTACTCATAGAGCTGAGCCCTTCTGGAGGAGCCGCCAATTCTGCAGCTACTCAAGAATTTTGAAAGTTCATTACCGTGTTCACAACAGCCCTCCACTGGTCCCTATCCTGAGCTTATTTCTGGAAAATCAAAATCGTGTTGAGAAATGGCTTACTAAACTGCAGAGCTATAGAGCAAGCTCTTGCTTGGTACTTCCTCTTAGCTTCCTTTTAAAATCTCAAGTACTTCATTAATTCTTGCAAGAGCTCTTAATTCCCCACTCCATCACCGAATTGCTCCTTGTCATGATACTACTTCTTCTTCCATTCCTGACTATTTTCCCGAATTTTCTTTCCAGTATGCCTTAAGGCGCGTCCACATAACTCGTGCTCGTGCGTCAGAAGCTTACTGCTGCCGGAAAATTAGGATCTGGAGCTGAGGAAGTGGACGCCCAAACTGGTTTGCATACAAAGCCTTCACATTTCTTCACAACAGATATCAGCTCCAGATCCTGATTTTCCGGCAGCAGTAAGCTTCTGACGCACGAGCACGAGTAATGTGGACGCGCCTTTAGAGTAAAATTGCCTCAGTTAGTTGGAAATGGGAACATGTCTTCTTTTCATCCACTTTCAGTGGTGTCGTGCTGTTTGCATGTTAACTGGCAACACTGTGCATAAATGAGAACATACATAGAATGATAATTTAAACTACGCAACAAAGCTTCTAACACTCCAAGCAGTTAGAGAAATTAGCGAGCTATGAAGATGTTTTGTTTTCCAACTGAACGATAGGAACCCTTCAGTGCACATGACTTACGAAAAGTCACCTATTTCTTTAAGAAACTGTCAAAAGTTGAACTGTTTATGCGAAGGTATTCTTAGATTTATGCAAGCGTTGTTTTCCAAAAGACTTCACGGAAGAAGTCGCAAAAATTGTAAATAGTTTTCCGGTTTTCTTTCGCAGTCCTCCTCCGTAAGCGCAAACAATAATCTACACCCCCTTCTTCCCGCCCCCCTAGATTGGTCAGCAAGCAGACTGCATTAAAGCGAGCGCTATTAATTTCAATCGCACTAAAATAAACTCTCATTTTTCGATCTCACATATAATTACGAGTACCTGTATTAATATAAATAATCATTTTAGTTATTGAAGAAACTATTTCTTCACGGTACTGACAATACGTCACATAATTCTGGTAGTAGAGATTTGCATACTGATAAACTTCTTAACTTAATTGACACAAGTAAGGAGGTTGGTCTAGAAGTAAACACAGAGAAAACTAAGTACATATATATGTTACTATCTCGTCACCAAAATGCAGGGCAAAATCATGATATAAAGACAGAAAACAGATGTGTTGAAAACGTGGCACAGTTCAGATATTTGGGAACAACGATAACAGATCGAAACCTGATTCAGGAGGAAATTAAGAGGAGACTGAACTCGGGTAATGCTTGCTACCATTCAGTCCAGAACCTTTTGTCTTCTCGTCTGTTGTCCAAAAACATAAAAATTAGAATATACACAAGTATAATTTTGCCTGTGGTTATGTATGGGTGTGAAACTTGGTCTCCGACATTAAGGGAGGAACATAGACTGAGGGTGTTTGAAAACAAGGTGTTGAGGAGAATATTTGGACCGAAGAGAGATGAAGTGACGGGGGGTTGGAGAAAATTGCATAATGAAGAGCTTCATAACTTGTACTCTTCTCCAAGTATAATTAGAATGATCAAGTCAAGGAGGATGAGGTGGGCAGGGCATGTAACACGAATGGGGGTGACGAGGAATGCGTATAGGATATTTGTGGGAAAGCCAGACAGAACGAGACCACTGGGAAGACTAAGGCGTAGGTGGGTGGACAATATTAGAATGGATCTTAGAGAGATAGAATGGGATGGTATGGATTGGATAGATCTGGCTCAGGGTAGGGCTCAGTGGAGGGCTCTTGTGAACACGGTAATGAACTTTCGGGTTCCATAAAATGCTGGGAAATTCTTGAGTAGCTGCAGAATTGGCGGCTCCTCCAAAAGGGCTCAGCTCCATGAGTAAGTAAGTAAGATAAGCTTCATAACAGTGAAAGAAATAAGAACTGTATTATCAATGCTTACTCGTAAACATAACCTCATTAAGACCGTGATGAGTCGCAAAACTTGCGCTGAAAATGAACTGCGCGAAGAGTAACTAGAACGGGAGGTGTGCATTGTATTCATATCAAGAGGGCCAAAAATACGACGACCTAATGAAATTTGAAGTTGCGTAACACATTTGTGGTCTAGTGGTCAGAGTTCCTGGCTACAGATCCACATCTCCTTGGTTCTATTCCCGGCGCTACCAGATTCTCTGAGAAATAGTGGGTCTGCAACGGGATCCACTCAGTTTCGGGAGGATAATTGAGGAGCTATTTCAAGGAAAGAGCGGCTCCGGTCTAGAAAACCAAAAATTAACTGCCGTGGGATTCGTTGCGCTGGCCACGCGACACCCTCTATCAGCTAAAGTTGGCACTAACTTCACCGACAAGCGGCGGTCGCTCTGTCGGTATAGTTCGCTTGCAGACTAAAACCACGGAGTTCGTTTTGTTTATAACACGTGATAGATATATCCGAGATGTGGCAGATGGAACACTTACTTTCTCAGACGAGCGTCTTGCTCAGAACCTGAATCATATAATTGTAAGTAGCTCACTATTTTTGGAATAGTTGGAAGATTTGAGAAAATTATTACTTATATTCCTTTAAAGGAATATATCTTCAACCCTTGCGATGGCCATTTTCCTACAATGAAGCTCACAATTAAACGAGAACAGACAACTTAAACACAGAAGAATATGCCACGTATTTTGATGCGTCGTCGGTATCAATACCTTCTGTGTAGAAAAAGTGAAAATGGAACAAATTACTAATTATAACAAAATGGAAGTTTTTTTTTCTATAAAAATCAGTTTTATCATGCAGAAGGCGTTGTGAGGTTTCGTTGAAAGTTTAGGAACAAAATGACTCTTTCGATATAATTTTTCTTATTTTGGAGTGCTTGTTGTTTGTCCATTTATTGACGGATTTACCGTCCGGTTATCGTATATCCGGCTCTGTGAAGCATTCTGGGTATGTTGTGACGTCATGCAAGTGTGAGAGGGACAGAGATATATGTAGTCTTGTCTAAATTATTGGCAATTGAGCTACCATTCATTAAGAAAAGAATAAATTGCCACGCTGCACTTTAGTTCTTTAAGTGGCTGTGTCCATTCTGATGACATAGCATCGTTAAATAAATAAATAAATAATATAAATACGTTCATTAATTCTTTATCCCATGCTGCACGCGGCAAACGCTGTCTCATTGATTGCCTACTTCCGCATCAATACTGCCAGACCCTTAGCATAACTATTCCCTCCTGCCTGTAGCTTGTAAAGAGTAAAGAGTAATTGCACAACAGAGCGAGTCATTTTTCCTCTCACGACCACGGCGTTTTCCGTGTTCACCACAAGGAACTTCCTGAAACATATTTCGAACGTTAACTAATTTGTAAAGAATAAAACCAGTGATAGAAGATCAAAACATAATTCCCAAACACCAACTTGGATTTAGAAACAAGCACGCAACTACGGAACAAGTCCATAGACTAGTCAACCAAATAAACAGAGATCTCGAAACAAAACGTTACTGCACAGCGGTGTTCCTTGACATAGAACAGGCCTTTGACAAGATCTGGCACGCAGGACTATGTTACAAAATGAAACAGAAACTTCCGCATCAAATGTACGCAATTCTGAGATCCTATCTTACACACAGATACTACTTTGTAAAGCAACAGGAGGCATTAACAAACCTATACCCAATATCATCTGGCGTACCCCAAGGTAGCGTTTTAGGACCAGTGCTATACTTGATCTACACATCAGATCTACCAACAACTACAAAGACAACAACAGCCACGTTTGCAGATGACACAGCTATCTTGGCATCTCATACCAATCCTCTATCCGCATCCAGGAACTTACAAGACCACCTAAATAAAATTCAACACTGGCTGAAAAAATGGCGTATGAAGGCAAATGAAAATAAGTCTACAAATGTAACGTTTACCATGAAACGTGCTACATGTCCTCCAGTAACGTTAAATCACTCTCAGATACCACAAGCAGAAGAAGCCAAATACCTTGGTATACACCTAGATAAACGATTGACATGGCAAAAACACATTCACACCATAAGAAAACAACTCGGAATAAAATTCCGACAGATGTATTGGATGCTGGGAAGACAGCCGGAGCTATCGACAGAAAACAAGATCTTACTGTACAAAACCATGCTCAAACCGATATGGACGTACGGGATACCATTGTGGGGATCAGCCAGTAACTCAAACATAGAAATTCTCCAACGATTTCAAAGCAAAGTACTACGAATAATAGTTAACGCACCGTGGTATGTGCCGAACACGGTACTACACAAGGACCTAGATGTACCAACAGTACGAGAGGAAATAAAAAAAAACAGCAAAAAGTATAAAATCAGACTCCAGGCCCATCCGAACGACTTGGCACAAAAACTACTCGACGACAAAGGGGAAATCAGGAGGCTAAACAGATTTAAACCGTCAGATTTGCCCACCAGATTTGAATAATACAACACTTAACTGCATATTACTAAGCAGTTAAAGTAAGTATTGAGCATGTTCATTGGAATATGCTCACCACATCAAGTACTCTCTTTCCTTTTGCTATATGTAAATTAACCATAATATGTACTTATTATCCACATTTAATGGATAAATTGTATAATTATTTGAGTGAAATAAAAAAAAACTAATTTGTATTTTGGAGGGGATACAAGCAATTGGAAGTTCATACTATAGCTTTTTTTTATTGCTAGTGGGATGGGACTAAGTCCCTTGTACTGCGGCCACTTCTGGCCTATTGTACCAGCCCCAGATGATAGGTGAGGGTGATTGTGCAGCAATTGGTGGAATGAAGATTGGCAGGCGAAACCGAAATACTCGGAGAAAACCTGTCCTAGCGCCACTTTGTCCACCACAAATCTCACTTGACCAGAACCGTGATCGAACCCGGGCCGCGGCGGTGGGAAGCCAGTAGCTAACCGCTTGAGCTATGGCGCGGCCCTGAGCTATAGCTTAGTTTGTTAGTCTACAGCTTCTCACCGCGGGGCCCGTGTTCAACCTCAGGTTAGGTCATTCGGGATTTGTGGTGGAAAAGTTGGCACTGGAGCATGTTTCCTCCGAGTACTTACGTGTATGTTTCATCTGCCAGTTCTTATTCCTCCGAAGGATCCATTTTTCTCATCTGTCATCTGGGACTGGTACAATGGAACATTTGCAGTGTAAGTACAGAAGAAGTCAGTCTCATCCCACCTTAAGAATAATAATAATAAAAAAAACTCCGAGAAGTCGATATGCAATCGAAAGGATGTATTTTGTGGTCTACAAAATTCGTTAAACTGTGAAAATTGACATCTTCTAAAGCATTTTTGGAATTTGTTCAGTTGGTCCAAAGAAAAAGTATTAATATCCAGGAGTAAGCTTAATTATTATTAACGGGGCATGACGTAGCGTAGTTGGCTGAGGCAATCCGCACTATGGCCTCTGGGGTCGACTCAACCTCTAACATAAATGCGTACCAGGAATCTTCCTGGGAGTAAAGTGCGGCCGGAGCATAAGGCTGACAACCTCACCGCCATCTGTGAGCCGATTGTCTAGAAAATGTGGGAACCTCGACATGCCACAACCCTATGTGCCTTCACGGTCTGGTATAGGAATAGCTTTACCTTACTTTTATTGGTCCAGTGATTGAGATTAGCTCTTTCTAAGGGGCCCAATTGAGTAGCTGTCTTCCTTTCTCACCTGAAGACTGAAATAGATCCAGCTTCAAAAACGTCGTGTCCTCTATTACTTAGAATTTCGGAAGATGGGAAAAGTCCAAAACGTAGTAATTCTGTCTTACTTTTATTGTTATCATCACCCTCATCACGCCAGAAAAAATGACGTCTTTCCATCCCATGATGATTTTGGGAAGTAAGATTTCTCTCCCTCCCTCTTTTAAATGTAGTGCATACTTCCTTTTATAAGTACCTGGTTCGATTGTGGCGAATAGAAATACTAAAGCATATACAGGATGTCCCAGGAGGAATGTGCCAAACTTCGGGAGGCTGTTCCTTACGTTAAAGTATGCCGATATAACCCAAAACACCTATGTCCAAAGTTGAACGGTTACGGAGATAATGGCCAGAGAAGTGTCAAACTTTGACCGGTGTTACACACTTGTTGATTACAAAATACATATTAAAACTGGCAGGAATATGTGGATTCTGTAATGTTAATAATGTACGTAACATCAAACTAACTTGTGAGTGACGGAAAGCCATAAAATTGAAGTACGAAATACTCGCTCGCCATGTCATAATTGTCCTTAGGTTTCCAAGCACTATACATGACACATGACTGGCGAGCGATGACGTAATATGGCTGCGCTATAACCCGACCACATAACTGTAAACGTACATTCACAGGAAATCTCTTTTGGAATTTCGTTTCCATTATCTCATGTGGATTATTATGGAACCACGTATGCACATTTCGTAAATTATTTACACCGTTCAGGGTAAAAGACGCCTCATCACTGAATAAAATGACTCTTAACTGTTCGGGATGAGCTTTTATCCAGTGGCACAAATCCATACGCTGTGCATGGTCGCCTGGTTCCAGATGTTGTAACCTTTGATCATGGTAAGGATACAACTCTTCATCATGTAAAGTTCGCCACACCTGCATACGTGATACGCCGATGCGAGACACCATTTTACGAGTGGATAGAGGTGGACTTCTCTGAACCATCTCAAGAATGTTCTCTCGTGTGTTTATCATTCTTACATCCTCCCTTTCAGAGTGCACAGAAACACTTGGAGGAGAACCAGTATCATGCAATGTCTGGTGAATTCGCGTAAATACACTTCGAGATGGAATCCTTCGATCGGGAAAACGCCTTTGGTATTCTTCAACAGCAGCACGTGCATTGCGACCGCNGTTTGAATCACCACACTCAAGGACAAACATAGATAAGACGTCTCAGCTGACAGGTACAGTGCGTGGACCCGCCAGAAGACCACACTTTTCTAGGGCCATTATCTCCGTAACCGTTCAACTTTGGACATATGTGTTTTGGGTTATATCGGCATACTTTAACATAAGAAACACCCTCCCGAAATTTGGCACATTCCTCCTGGGACACCCTGTATTGGGCGTATATCGCGACAAATAACTTCACGCCGTATTTTATGTAGCGAATTTTATTTCACATTCGCACTTACAATCACCCAAATTACAGATACACAATTACTGCTATCTGCAGTATCACAAATAGGACACTCCAAATGCCACAATACAACTGACTAGTTGCTGGCTAACTCGGAACTAACTCGGAGGTAGCTCGAGGACTGACTCGTAGGTAGCTCCAGGACTGACTGTGAATAGCCTTCGCTGCGCCTCATGTAGCCTCGATCGGACAATACAGAAAAAGGCCACGTAATAAGCACCCTTGTTGCCTGGCGCTGTGTTGCTAGTAACGCTCGCGGTAGTAACCGCTGTTACCACCGTCGTCTCTCGCAATCCTGTTTACCCGTGCTGCCTAGCAACCCGCGGTACCCTTGGTAACGTCATCGCTGGTGACTCGCGTTGCATAGCGACCAGGATGCTAGGACTCGGCTAACTTCGGCTCCGCTCGGCTCACTTCGGCCNGGGGGGGGGGAGGAACGTCATCCATAGCTCAACATGTCACAATATATATAGTGCAACTTCAGTAGTCCGAATTGTTCAAAACATTGGTGTGTTTGGGCTATCGTATTATTCGAATAACTGAATTTCATATACGAAATCAATTTTTAGTAAAACTATAGATTCAAAAGATTTATAGGTACATTTTATATTGATATAAGCACCGGAACACGCGGACATTCAATTACACGCCGATCCTGGGAAAGGCGGTAAACGAGTTACTAGGGAGGCAGGCCCATTAACACAGAATATGATGATTCATAAGAATTCATTTTTATTGCAAAGAAATAAAATAATTAATTTACCTCTGCCATTTTTCGATGTAAGAGCAAAGTTGTTCCTTTTACTAACTAATTAAGGACTACGCCATGATGACGTGTGGGGGAGTGGATGTATAGGTCCATATTTTCTTGACCTCGGCACTGGTTGGAGATGAGTGGTCAGCCTCAAGTCCCGGCCGCTTTACCCCCAGGGAAATAGCCCCCAATACCCGTTGGATTAGAGGCTTTCTGGGCCCTAGAGCCGGTCTGGACGATGTAGAGTAGTGAGAATTCTTGCCCCCATCGGGACTCGAATTCCGACTCATTGGTCACCCGATTTTGGGGGGTAAGGTACTGCAAGTCAGTACCCATTACAGAGGTTCCACTAAGTGTGTGTGTGTATGTGTGTACATAAAACATATATTTATTGTGAACCTACGAAATTCGAAATGCAGTTAACAACGTATTGATAAGTCAGTTTTTAGGCGACGGATACTATATCAAGGAACATGACATCACTTGCGTGCTGCCAGTATATTGACCTGTGAAAATCAATATGAGAGTAGTGAACAGAAATAATCGATACTGAATGAAGGATATGTGGGCTAAAGAAGGAGAATGTTACTCGATATTTCCGGGGTGTGCCGAGGCGGGTATATGCGGCTCACAGTGACTCTGAGCCAAATGCTAAGTTCTGCGGTTCGGATACTGACAGCAGACACGCGACCAATAGCATATGTCCCTTCGTAAAGGGTTCTGACCCCTTATTTCACATTACAGTCGTTGATCAGCCCAGTGGTTCTCAAACTCCAATCTACAGAACACGACGATTAATTGAAATGGAACGGATAGGATAAGGCAAGGGATTTCCGTTATTTAAGAACCTCGTACACTCAAGAATATCATGAATACAAGCTGAACATGTCATAACATGGATTCACAAACGATAAAATGGTGAACAGGTAACGGTCTAGACTTGTATGCAGGAATTACCCTGTTGGAAATTCAGCCAGCAAGAGGAAGTGAGAGGCAAAAGATAAAGCTGTCCATGTGCTTAATTAAGCACAACACCATGAAGACTTATGGCGGGGGGTATGGGTCCACCATTCTTGACCTCTGCTATAGTTGGGAGGGACCAAGTGAAATATAGAAGATATTCACTCACGACAACCGGTGCTTCGGTCAAGATTCGAACTAGATGCACCCCGACTAGGGCCGTCGGAGGCTATGCCAGATTGTCCGGTACAGATTACAGAAGTGCAACAGAAGTTTGAATCGGAATGCGTCATGACATTTCAATAGGAGTTTTAAAGTTTATTTCTTATCGCGATTTAAAAGTTCCGACATTCGCTTTTTCTTCCTGGGTGAACCATTTAGGACATCGGCATGCTGCTTGATGAAGGGGATGGCGCCACTTAAACTAATCACAACGTCTGAAACTGGATAATTGTCCGCTGCCAGTAATTAATATCCTGATCTGTTGCAGAACTCAGTGTAGTAGGGATTACGCTCTTGGTAGTGGCCGCTTGGTAGTGAAGCAGTTCACAGATTACAAGTGATAGCTTTTCATCAAACGACTAATAGGTTAGTATTGTTCATTAACGATTCATTAAAATTTGTTAAGTAACGTATCTTTAGATAAAATACTTCAGTGTTTTGTTGGCAAAGCTTAACTTTGTTGTAATTTATGGACGCAGACGCAAAATAATTTGTATTAATTTAGGTGATTTTGTTATATATAATTTATGAAATATAAGAAAACTCGTACATTTCTGGAATACCTAAAATTTACGTTTGCCCAGCCAAAGACACGAATGCGTGTTCTCTTGAAGCTTCAGAAAAGCGTCGAGTCCCCTTTCAGATTGCCTAAGCTTGGATGACATAACATGCATATTAAACTTCCTCGTTTGTGACTGGCATATTTAAATAGAGATATTTTTGCCTGTTTATATATTCCAAATTATATTAGCCACTTGGCCCAAAATTATGCTAAGCAGCTCAACCGAATTCCGAAGCATCCACGCATTTAACTCCGACTTCACTCCTGTCTTAAGACACCCCTTTGTGAGTCAGCTGATGACCCTTAGCATCAAAGCTGAAACGTGTGGAAGCAAAGTCCTTTCAAAATTTTTTTCAAAATAAGCGTAACATAACATTATGTCTGCCCAGAGAAAATGCAATGTAATATTGTTCATAATTTCAAATCTCACATATTATCCGAAATACGATACTCTAAAGGACAATAATAAATTCAAATATATTTCCTTTGAAACATTTCAGTTAAAAGCAAACCTATAGACCTGGATTGATTTAGGTGTCCATAGGACAGATACATTTCCCCTGAGGTTGAATTTGGGGATGTCAACACGTCAAGGTATAAGTGGAGAGGTAAAATGTCATTAGGTGTCATCTTACAACAAGGAGGTTCTTACCTTTGTTGACTGGTTCAGAACTCTGTGCTTCACGGTGACCGACACACCGTCCGCTGCGAGGCGCATAAGAATTTTGCCGATAAATCAGTATGCCTGACGGTCGACAACTTTTGGAATTAAGGTAAGTTATTAAATTTCTGGACAGCTAGGCTGCATTATGTTATATGGCAAGCAGTGCGGTTCATGCGTGGGAATTTGTTTACGATTTGTCAGCAGCTCCATTAGCCGTTTGTTCTCAGTTACAGCTAGTGAGCAGTGTGTTCCGTCATGGTACTGCATAATTTAGAGAAACGTGTATATCTGTATGACATCTACGTGAAATACGGATCTGCTAGAAAGTGCCGACGTAAATTACGTGATGAAAGAGTTCCCAGCAGAAAAATAATTCACAATTTGGTGCATAAACTTAGAACAACAGGACTCTTAATAGACAAGAAACAAAAATTTGATTTGTTTCACAAACAAACCTTGGGCGACATCAAGAACCTCCTCATCAAGATAGACAGGCGGCACAAAATCTGCCCCATACAACAAGGACGATAGGAGTACGGACACGAACCTACGTGGTTCAAAACATTTTAACTAGTGACAATAAAGGTTTTTTAAATAACATCTAGAAACTTAAAACTTTACAACACCAGGAAGCTGCTGTGATTGTGAAACGTTCGACTTTTTGCGTACTGTGCATTATAGGATATAAGTGTATGTATTTTAAATCAAAACACCTATTGTGATGGTAGTTTCCAGTTTGTAATGATGTTCCCTCTGAAGATGGCCCGTAAGGACCGAAACATGTAAGGGAGATAAGTTTTAACGTAATAAAAACTTACATGTCATATTGGACGGAGTTGTTTGTATTTATAAGAAACAGAAACGTAAGCGCCGGTTACTTACTCAGGATAAATTAGATGACAAAGGAGCAAGGCTTGAACATACGCCTAGAAAATCACTGAAACGTCTAGCTCAAGAGACTGGAGTGTCAAAGTCTAGTGCAAGGACGGCAACACAACTGCTGAAGCTTAGACACTACAGAACAACAGTACTACACGCCTTGCAGCCGTGCGACCCAACTAGCAGGGTTCGTTTTTGCAGTTAGTTTCGACAGTCTGTTGTGGAAGCTGAGATCGATCTGCGGCTAATGAAGCGTAGTTTCACTTTCAGGGATATATAAATACGCAAAATAATCGCTACTGGAATTCACACAATCCACATCCCACCCATGAAGCTCGGCTCCATCTGTTGACAGGTGGTGTCTGGTGCCCTGTATGTGCAAGAAGGACTATAGGACCTGCGTTTTTAACTAAATAATTAATTACGAGAGATATGTACGAGTCATCCTAGGGCAGTTCCTTTCAGAGTTAACAGAAAAAGAAAGACTCTATGGCTGGTTTCGGCAAGACTCAGCTACTGCCCACACTGCACGTGTGTCTATGCAGGCTTTGTCCGACGTCATTGGGGACAGAATTATCACCAGCGATATTCGGCCAGCACGTTCACCTGATCTTAATCATCGTGATTTTTTCTTAGAGTGTTGTTTGAAAGACAAAGTTTAAAACAGTAACCCGCGAAGGGAAGAACTAAACGAAAATATTCGTAGGGAAATTACAAATATTCCTGCAGAACAGCTTCAAGAAGTAAATCAGAACTTCTTCCGCCGTTGCGAGGAATGCCTACGTGTAGAGAGAGAGCATTTTCAGCATCTCTTGTGATCTGTGAATTGTAACTATTTTTTCATGAATTTTATCGGCCAACAGGTATATTGATTCATCTGCAAAAATCGTATGCGCCTCACAGCCGGCGGTGCACCGGTCGCCGTGAAGCGCAGAGTCGTGAACCGGTCAGCAAAGGTAAGAACCTCGCTTTATATTCTCACAGAATGAAGGAGTGGGAGACTGTGCCCACTGACATCTTTAATCTGAGAAACGGTACCATTCAATCATTCTGAAGGTTATTAACCATATAGTGTGGAATGAATGGGTGACAGATGAATTATGATTTTGAAGGAAGTGGCCTTGGCCGATTCAAAGTGTGATACAGAAATTTTCTTAAAGAGGCTGGAAACCCACGAAAAACCTCACTGAGGATAGTCAATGCTCCGGCTGAGATTCGAACCGTCCGTCTCCCAAATACGAGTAAAGAGCGTTACCGCTGTACCAACCCATTCGGCGACAAAGTTCTCTTCATAAGTGCAGCCATTACTGCTATTTATATTGCAGTTCTCTTTCGTGTCTATAGCAACAAAGTATATTGAACCCTTCTGCACTGACCGAAAGTTGGTCACGGTTCTGAAGCAATACAAACTGGTTGATATCGCCAAGAAGTGGGAGTCAACACCCCTCGTCCCGCAAGCAGCGTAGGTTCACTGATTTCATCGTCTTTAATAATTACACAATTATCGTAAAGAAATTCGAATCAAAATTAACCACAGAAATCACTGTTTACCCTGCATTATAATACGCATTCCTATGCAAATAGGAAGGCAAAGCGGAGCTTTCCTTCCCCCTGAGCACTGGGCAATTAATGTAACGATCGTGGGGATGAAAATGTACTTCGGCCAATAGGAGTCACCACTTTCACCAAACTCCTGCGGAAAGAGAAATTTCGGGTACTTATCGGGAAGGAGGCTCATTGGACTCCAGACCCGTAGAGGTGGAAGGAAAAGTCCCTGTCCCTGAAGGAGATGGAATCCCTGTCGTCCATCTCATAGCCAGTCACTTCATTTCCTGAGCTATCTGACTCAAATTTTTGTAACACTCGTACATTAAACAAAACTTCAGGTCATAATTGTGTACACTCGTACTGGTTCCCTGTGTCACCGCGAGACATCAATGCCATTTTAGGAGTCTTTCTGCCCTGTTACTTTGCATGTGTGGTCCGTCCATACGTTATAACTCGTGCTAATGTGGGGATTTCAACGAAGTTTGGTGGATTTCTAACTAAAATGTGCTGAATAATTATAATTTTGTCAAGACAGATGATAAGAAGTACTACGGTATTTAAAATAAGATTCAAATAAAGGGCAAAGGTAAAGTTGTCTCCGTACTTAATTAATTAAGCTCTACGCCATGAAGATAGGCGGGGGAATGGGGGTATAGTTCCAATATTCTTGACATTGGCACTAGATGGAGATGAATGGCCAGCTTCACGTCCCGGCCGCTGTAATCCCTGGGAAAGAGCTCCGAGTAACCCTTCAGTTAGGAGGCTAGGCGGGCAAAAATTCTTGCCACTGCCTCGAATCGAACCCCGACCTTCCAGCTGAGCTAGCCAATAAATTTGTTTTTAAAAATTCTTCGTTAGATATTTGCTAGAAGGAAAAAATATTTTAAATAACTAAAATAGAGACACTTGTAAAAAATTCCAGAGTCCGTGCTGAAAATACGAAGAAAATAATTCATCAGGAAAACCGAAGTTTTCTAAGAAATGTGTTGCAACAGCCAACCTTCTCGTGCGTGCTACGTGTCCAGGTCATCTCATCTTCCTTGATATGATCACCCAAAAGAATGATTTAACATGAAAGAGTTGAGAGTGTCCCGAGAAAATCCCCTGTATCTGTTCCAGATTTGTCCACCAGATACAACACGGAAGGCTCTACGGTGGCAGAATCAGATAGGCGGCAGAGGTGTGGTTTATTCGTAACCTATTTTTATGGAAACTTCCAGTTTCACATGTATCCCGCATGGATCGATGGAGGCAGCATCTCACACGAGAGTCAACTCTTGTGAAGATTGCGGATTGTTTACGAACTTGCCACATGTTGTGATCCAGCGCGCTTTCCTTGCCAAGCAGCACAGACTTGGTTTAACCTCTGCATCGCGTGGTGATACTGCTCAGACAACGAAACAGATTCGCACGCTGTTTGCAAAAAGGGGCTCATAGAAACAGCTTATTTTCTACTACAGCTGCCCAGGTCTATTCTTATATTAAGAATCCACGAAAGACCTTCGAATTCCTTCTTGGAAAAGAAAAAGTCTGCCTTTAACATTCTCCCGTCAGTAAACTCCAGGGAAAAGCAATTAAGAGTCACTCAGACGAAGAAATTCTTTGAAACCGAAGGCTCATCACCGTATTTACAAAATTCCATCACTCCTCCTGCTAGTCTAATTTTCTTCATGGCTTTTCACAGTCGACCGCCTCTGTGGTCTAGTGGTCAGAGTTCCTGACTACAGATCCAGAGGTACCGGGTTAGATTCCAGGCGCTACCAGATTTTCTGAGAAGTAGTGGGTCTGGAACGGTGTCCACTCAGCCTCGTGAGGATAATTGAGGAGCTATTTAAAGGAAATAGCGGCTCCGGTCTAGAAAACCGATATTGGCGACCATGTGGACCCGTTGCTTTGACACGTGACACTCTTTCTCCGTTAAAGTTGGCACTAGCTTCGCGGCCAAGCGGCGGCCCTTCGGTCGGTATAGTTCTCTTGCGGACTACAGGCCACGGAGTTTTCTTTTTCACAGTCGCTCCAAGGAAATCGAATATATCTGGTATTAAAAAAAATAAAATTTCATACAATTTTGTAATTTATTACGTGATACATTCACATACAGCGGATATATATGTATAATTCGGCTCTATATAAGAAATAAATTTACGTGCAAATGTATTTGGAAGTGAAACCGTAATGAAAACCACGCCTTAACTACAGATATGAAAGGCGAAACAAGTGGGTTAAGGTGGCGAAATTTTAATCTCCCTGAGAAAAATGCCTAAAAATCATTACGAATAATGTTGGCAGAATGACGACAGTCGGCCAAGATGATTCACTGAAATATCACAGGAACATTACACTTTGCTCCTTATAAACTACCAGTTTTGCTGCAGTGAAGTGATTACAATGTTATACGAGCATAAAATATGGGTCAGTAACATCGGATGGCAAAAGTTTAGAAAGTGAATTCTGTCGTCGAACTGGAATATGAGTTGCAGGTGGAAATAAAGGTAACACGTTCTGGCGGATAGGAGCACGCTCATTTCCATCCAATGACAGTTTTTCGAACTAAATTGGTGACATGTTCTAGGTACATTCCATTTACATATTTACAGTCTATCTAACCAGAATGTAAAATAGCTCAGGTTAGACCTGTGTAGCTTTGAGCAGTCCGGTCTAGAAAACCTAAATTAACGGCCTTGAGGATCCGTTCAGCTGACCACGCGACACCTCTATCCGCTAAAGTTGGCACTGACTTCGCCGACAAGCGGCGGTGGCTCGGTCGATATAGTTCGCTTGCGTACTAAAACCACAGAGTTAGTTAGTTAGTTAGTTGGCTTCCAGCGGTAAGGTGATCAATGAATAATGAATTAGAAAGGATGTGGAATGAAGTGGTCGTGGCCTAATTTGAGGCACTATCTTCACCTTGTCTCGGACTCACGAATCCCCTAAGTCAGGATAGTCGATGACCCGTCCTAGATTCGAACGTAACAACAGGATACAAGTCAGAAGCGCTACGACTAAAGTCAACTTGCTCAGTCACCAGGCACAGTGTCTTTTCGCAAAATCTGTGAATCCTGGATCAGAGGTACTGTACAACTTCGATTACAAAACTGAGATTTCGTTTTAATTTAGCAACTGTAATTAGCTCTCAGAATACTTTAATACAGTTCACAGTCGAATATGGTGATACAGTAGTAAGGTTCTAAACTTATATTCGGAACGTCCTCGGTTCGAATCTCAGCCGAAATACAGGGTATACTGACTGAGGCTTTTCATATTTTTCCTGGTCCCTCCAGGCAAACGTAGCGGTAATAAGTCGATTGTGCCACGATCACTTTCTTCAAAGTCTTTCACAATTTGTCAATCATCAATCATAATAACATTCAACGTTCCATAGTTTCGATATATTTCATAAATTACTATTTACAAAACATTTTAATTACACAACAATAAATGTTTATATAGTCACGTGTAGGATGGTGTGTGTGACTTATAGACGGCTTTGGATTGGATTTATTGATACCTTATACAATCCATTCGGAATTACAGGCAATTACAGCACTATCGATGATCTATACACTTTAGAGTTCATTAATGCGAACGCTACTGTCCTGAGTTCTGAGTAGTCATATCCTGCCAACGGATTCATAACAGCCACACTGTCACTTCAAATCATATCTGAAGTCTTCTTTGCACAGCCTAATTCCTTTCTTGCCATTTCTTCTCAATTATTCTGCCAACCTCCAACTCGGGAGACATTCGCAATTCCCTGCTGCAACTGCCAACTCCAGAACTGAATCTAATTCTAATTCTAGCTGCGTGAGATCCTCGTTATATAGTCTCGAGGCTGACCCACAAGAAACACCGCTTCCTTTATTGTTGCATGTTGATTCACTGCTGCAGAAATATGTTTACCGCACAGTTGCCTAGCAACGAGCGCGGCGCTTACCCACAGAGAACGCCGCTTCCTTTATTGTTGCATGTTGATTCACTGCTGCAGAAATATGTTTACCGCACAGTTGCCTAGCAACGAGCGCGGCGCTTACCCACAGAGAACGCCGCTTGCAACAACTCTTCTGTGATTGAGTGACGTTACAGCGTACGTGACGCGTTCCTCTGCTGCGCGTGTACGGGCCGTTACCTGGGAATTCCTGTTTCTCTGCTTCCACAGTTCTTGCTTCGAGCAAATCAGCCACAATATTATAAAATAATTAGGTACATATTTCTTTCATAACGCTCAAAAAATGTATAACAAATACATTAAATATTTAACCATTTCAAGTCAGTGTCTATGCCTTTCATTTCCGTTTCAAATTGAATCATGTGAGGCGCCAAGGAAGTCAAGTGTGGATGAACATTGTTCTTCTATCTTGACGGATTGAGGTTTCTGGCCTGCTCCCATTCAGAATTGATTCTGAAATTACTAGTCTTGTAGACAGTCAGTAGGACTCCTTGGACAGGAAATCAGCCCGTCGCAAGACCGCTACCTAAACACAGAACAACACAAACACAAAATAAACGCAGACAAACGCTCATTCCTCGAGTGGGATTCGAGACCACGATCCCAGTGTTCGAGCGGGAGAAGACAGTTGAAGCCTTAGACAGCGCGGACGCTGTAATCAACTGGTCTCAAATTAGTTTATTCAAAACAAAATTAACAGCCGCATGCAAGAGTTTTCAATGGAAAAAGTGAAATAAGGATGTAGGGTACGCTTGGAAATCTGCTTAGGCACCTCTAGTGGTACTGGCATTACAGTTTGAGAAACACTGACTTGCGAAGTTTCTGTCATGTTAACACATGTAACCTGTTTAGATAGATGAAGTACATATTTGAAGTAGGATAAGATTGTGACGAAAATGTGGCCGTGAGGATTCTATGTTAATCTTGTTTATTTACAGTTTATTTTACGTTTCAGTGTCTCAGGTATTAGCGCCGAATGGTTGAGTGACATTTCTAATGAACTGGAAGGGACGTAGAAGGAAGTGGTCATTGCTTAATTAGAGTTACTATACCAGTATTTGCCTGGAGGAACTGAAGAAAATTGTGAAAGAAACCTCAATCAGTGAGGTTGATGTTCCGGCCGAGATTCGAACTGGACACCTCCTTAGTATATGTCAGAAGCGTTATCGCTTGAGCCAATTTGTTCGAAATAAAGTACTTGCATGATAACACAGTTCAGAGGTACGTATACCACACTGTTTTTAAATTTTTCACACACTGCACAATTAACTGTAAAACATTAATTCATGTAGCCTGTAGATTTACAGGTAAACAAAAACTTACATTCAAATACAGATGAACGTTGAAAATATAAATATATTACGGAAAATTGGCATAGATAAAATTGATAGCAACAATCGATATGCAGTAGGGGATAACGCATTCTAAATAACGAATTCCTCATCATTAAGCATGACACCAACAACGCATCCCGTCACGTCTCTTTAGAGTAAATAAATTAACAGTTGAGACGGCATTAAATGGCATTGCAGATTTCTGTTTCACTGAAAGTTTAAATGTAATGAACTTGAATATGTTCGAAATTGTGGAAACTCTTAAGTAAATCAACACTCTAAATTTAATATTGAAATTAGTCTAGATGTAAAAAGTAGTGGACACTGTTAAATAAAACATCGCTCTAAATTAATGATGACAGGACTTTCTCAGATGCAAAAATACAACACTACTATTTTTGTATTCTTCGCTCGTCACACCTTGAAACACAAAACATCATTTCATGCATAACGCAGAACCGTAACTATTGTAGACGTGAACTTGTAGAACAGAACCAACCGGCTGGAAAATTACAGGTAAAAATAGATGTTAATTACATTATGAAACAAGACGCTGTGAGCAAACGTCTGACGCCCTCGTTCTGTGAGATGTTCTAGGTTTCAGTAACGAATGTGAGGATTAAAGCGTGTGTGTTTATTTAACAGCGACTTGTCAGCTGTGTAGATTACGCAGTGTCGAGTGGGAGGGAGCAGTTGGGGAGGGTAGAAGAAAGCCTTAGTGGCTTATTCTTGTCCCGCCTTAAAGGAGGCCAGAGCGGGGTTGCCAGCTGCCGTGAAGTTCGCTGCTGTCGTGGGTGAGAGACAGGCGCACTGTCAGAAGGGAAACACTTGCTAGCGCTGGAAGACGTGAAGTGTGTCAGTGGTGTGACTATGCAATCGTATATGCCATTCATCAACGAGTACTGGCCCTTCATCGCAGCAGGGGTAATTTGCTACCTGGGGGCCAAGTTCCTGTACCAAAGCGCCGTGTCCTGGGACCCGAACCCTGGAGCAGCACGGAGCTACGAAACTCCAGACAAAGGTACTTGTATGTTGATTCAAACTCTGGTTACAGATCCATTATGTTCCGGTCATCTGCTGCTGTTGTGTATGGGTATGAAACTGGCTCTTTCGTCCTAAAAAAAGAAAATACTATATGTCGAGGATTTTGGATATTTGGAGTGTAAGAAAGCTAAAATAGACAAGAACTGCAAACATTTATATACTGACGAACTTCAAAATTTGTACATTCATGTATTATCGTTAGGGTGCTACAGGCAACACGCATGTGGACAGCGAACAACATGTACGACACTTTGGTCTAGAACCCCTGAGGAACTCGGCATACATAGGAAATTAATATTAAAGTGAATCTTATGTAGAGTGTGGAATGGATTCAGCTGGTTCTTGGTAGGGTGCAGTGGCGGAATTTTTTGAACACAGCAATGAAACTTCCGGAACCATACAAGGAACGGAATTGCTTGAATAACTGAACAATTATCAGCCCCCCCCCCAAGAGGTCCTGAGCATGGAGTTAACTAGACAGCCAGTCAGTTACATTACCATATTCACATGTGATAGTTGCACTTGTGAGAGGTGTCAAGTAGAAAATGAAACAGCCACACACATATCCTGTGTGAATGTGAGGCCTTAGCTTATTTAAGATTGCGTCACTTGGGTCAATACTTCATGGAACCAAGTGACTATTTCGACGCCCCCACATACAAAATCCTGCTCTTCATTTGAAACGCAGGATTGCTGAGGGGATAATCAGAAGGGGAAGCACACTGTGGTCGCGGTACAAGGGCCGAGAAGGCCCACCCTTTGTACATTCATTCATTCATTCATTCACGTTCACATGGGTTGAGAATTATGTTCACATCCACCAACCCCCCAAACTTGCACCTGATAGTCTGGCTGGCCGTTGAGGTAATCTTCCTTAATCCTTGTAGAGAAATTGCGGTTTATCAGCTGAGGACCATGTTATGTAGGCTGGTTTGTTGGGTCAGGCCATCTAGGATTGGTGATAGGTAAGCATGGGACTTTGTAATGTTGACTGACAGAGGGAAACTTAAGTGCACATCCACCAGCAGCCAAAATGGATTACACTGGGATTCATCCCCGGCTTCCGCGGTTGCAAGCCGGATTATAATCCTGTTTGAGCTTATCTACTACATTTCTGATCAGTATTGGGAATGCTATTGTACTGGGGCAGAGTAACACCCACGGTTTACAGTTATATCCAAAATTCATATTTTTTAACGTGTTTCTCTCAGCCAGATTTTACTTATGATTCAGGAATTTAAAGACACGTAGACATTCTGACACATTATCGTTTAAACGGAAGGGAGACTCAGAAGACAGATATGTGAATGTCTTTGTGGTATGTGCGCACGGAATGTCAATGAGGAGTTGCCTGTGCATTCAGTTCCATAGTGGCTTGTAGTACGTGAGCACCGAGGCAAATCGATTGAGAATTACTTAACGTACCGAGATGCATCAATCGTTGTGAAATCTATGGTTTATTTACAGTCATGGCTATGCTGAAAAATAAACTAAAATATGAAGCGCAAATATTTTCCAAATGTGATGTTTGTTATTTTACAACCTTCATTTGTTCCCGTGTTTGTTAGTGCGCATACAAATCAATTACTGCAATGCGCATATAAGCTGCCATACTAACGCTTGGAAGAATAATTACTTATTTTTCATGTATTTGGTTAAATGACACCACACAGAAACGTACTGGGAATAAAAACTGCATAGATACCCGTATAAGTGATATCTTATCATGTACAGGCCCCGTTCGCAGTTTTTCAGACAGTTGTTTACACATAATCATCCTCATCAAAACTCCATACACGCTTGTTTGCGCCACCTGTGCTAAAAGTTCATTCCGTCCTGATATCGATTTTAATATCGTAATAATGATATGGCCGATCACAGTGGCCGCGCGGTCTAAGGCATGAACTGTCTTCGTTCGGTCGAACATGGGGATCGTGGGTTCGAATCCCAGTCAAGGCATGGATGTATGTCTTCGTGTATTCTGTGTTTGTGTTGTCCTGTGTAGGTAGCGGCCTTACAACTGGCTGATCCTCCATCCAAGAGTCCTAGGATTAAGAAACTGAAGTGAAACAAAGCGTTTCACAAATGTCCTGTGTTCCAAAGTGGGAACAACATGAAAAAGAGAGAGAGAGAATAATGCTATGAAAGCAGAACAAATCACGAATCTCCCAGAAAAAATCTCATTTACGAAACCGGTATAAAAATTATTAATGTTTTTGTATTTGTTATAAATAAACATATGATCTTCTCTGGTATTACTGTGCAGCTAGACTGCCCAATTTTCAATGATGACGCTTACTGACAATCTCATGAACACAGATATTTGAATTAGAATTTGGATCAGACTCCATCTCATTGTTGTTACAGTGGCAGAGGCGGATGATGGGGATGAGTTTGAAGAGAACGATGGGCAGAATCCAGAACTTTCAAGTGCATTGCCATGGGATCTGGAGCACGTGCCTCTTGAGTTTAAACGTCTGCCAGTGGAGGAGACGATACAACGATCCTTGGAGTTCTACAACTTAATGAGCACTCGGCGTACAGTTCGGTTCTTCAGCTCTGATCCCATCCCTGCTGATGTCATCCGTAACATCATCAGGGCTGCTGGTATGTTATTTCGTGTGCACATGAAACTATGTCTTCCAGATCCCCTTATACTGAGGTGGACATATCTCTCTGTTGGTGTTATTCAGCGTCTTATGATGTGACTACTTAGGTCATGCACTAGACTGAGATAAAGTAGGATGATCGTGAGTAATTAATCGGGAGGGAAACAGTATGAATCCGTCATGACCTATTTTAAGACACTGTCACTTATTTAGTTGTACTATTCTCCAAATATAATTTGAATGATCAAGTCGAGGATAAGGTGGGCAGGGCATGTAGCACGAATGGGGGAGAATAGGAACGCATATAGGATATTGGTGGGAAAGTCAAATGGAAAGAGACCACTGGGAAGACCAAGGCGTAGGTGGGTGGACAATATTAAAATGAATCTTAGAGAGATAGTGTGGGATGGTATGGATTGGATTGAGCTGGCTCAGGATTGGGGCCAGTGGAGGGCCCTTGTGAGCACGGTAATGAACCTTCAGGTTCCACAAAATGCTGGGAAATTCTTGAGTAGCTGCAGAATTGGCAGCTCCTCCAGAAGAGCTCAGCTCCATAAGTAAGTAAGTACATAATACACCTGTCCCCACATGCTTCACTTCGACGCGGTGTATGCCTCGACTAAATTCAGCGGAATGAGTCTTATATCCCAGGGGTACACGGGTGTTGGCTCGCTTACGTCGTTTTTTTGGATGCGGGCTCGATCGGTTAACCCCCTAGCACAGGTTCCACATGAACACGCTCACTCCCTGGCCTCTACCCACTAACTAACTCCTTACCTCCGCTGCTGCTTCCAGAAACCATGTTCTTAGCCATCTCGAACTTTCCACTGGGGGGGGGGCCTTCATGACCAAATGCAAGTACCCCTTCCAGTCTGCACACCTTCTAGAAGTTTCTCGAAGCTTCGATCCACAGGTCCTCCACCCCCACAGGCACGGACGAAAGAAGGTATACCTACTCCCCCTTGAATGCAATGGACTCACCAACCTCCCTCCAGTCCCTCGCAACAAAAGGCCAGTTCAGAGGACCATGAACCCTCCGGGGCATCTCACTTCCACAGCCAAACCCAATCGCCAAGCATAAACAGATAAGATACCTCCGTGAAGGATGCGTACGGTTACAGTAAGTAAGTAAGTAAGTAAATAAGGTACTTATTTAGTCACTAGAGATGGGATTTTGGTTGGTAAGTGGATTTATTGAACATGTATAACTTGTAACTACAAGTAACTATAGCGCTATCACTAATTCACACACTCTACTATTCACTACAGCACGCACTAAGTCTTCTCAGTCTTCATCAGTCATTGATTGGTAACAGCTCCCAACACTGTAGATTCCTCTGCTTCCGTGTTCATATCCTTATGGGTTGCCAACTGTCTCATAGCTCTTCATGGCCGCAACTCCTGGCCATTGACTCCCAGCTGCATCTGGAGATCTGGCCTCTACTGGCTATCGCTGACTAGTACTCACTTCCACCTTGTCTGCAGACTGCCTGTCTTAGAACTCACTCAGAGTCAGAGTCAGAGTCAGAGTCAGAGTTACTTTATGACTGGCAGTTTGCCGCCAAACAGTTCGTCTTGGCAACAAATGCCTTGAAACTCAAGACCAGCAAATTTTTTTCCAACTGAACACTTGCAGTTATAGTCCTCATGTAACATCTTCTCTGACGAGAGGATGGATCTGTAGTTTACAATTGCTGCTGGCCCTCTTCAGCGCAGTCATTCTCAGGTCCGAGTCCCATGGGACTCATGACCATATTTTGCTGTCTCAGATTTGAGACTCCCACAACCTAGACGGCCAGGTCCCCGTATTTATATCCCCCAGGAATAGGGTGGCGCAGTTATACCCCTAGGTACTGGGTTCCCTTTTCGTTGCCTCCTGCGACTCACAGGGCTACGGTGGAGGCATTTGACCCCGCCTCCACACGGGTTTTCTCACTCAATCAAAGCCCCAGTTGGCTCTCTTTATATAACCTCAGCATAAACCGCATATAAAACACCGCTTCCAATAGTTCTTCTATTGTTTCATATGTATATCCGTTGCCAAGGAGACTTGTTCACTGAGACATTGCCTAGCAACAGCAGTCTCTTCTGGTTCTGCTATCCGGGCTTTTAGCAGATATGTCACAACACTTATTGCAGAATCGCTGTGGAGGGATTGCAAAATATCATGAAATCTCAAAGTCGAGATGGCTGACCTGCAGGCTGGCTAAACTGAATCCTTCCGTATACTGGCAGGCATGAAACACAACACTGCTGTGTTACATATTAATTATTAAAGAAAATAATAAATACAAAAATGATCCATACTCAGTTTAATGTTAATAAATATTACAGGTTAATTGTAAGAAAAGTCAGATAAGTTCTTGGCCAAAAAAAATCATATATCTGTACCTGGGATTTGAAAACAGCTCTAGAGCGCGAGTCAAGACACATTATTGCTGTGTGTTTTCAACGATCTCACAATCTCATACATGAAATTACTTTAAGAGCAATCACCATACTTCTTTCTGTAGGTACTGCCCCTAGTGGGGCCCATACAGAACCATGGACATATGTCGTCATATCTGATCCTGAGGTGAAGAAGAAAGTGAGAGAAATTGTAGAAGAAGAAGAGTACATCAATTACACCAAGAGAATGGGTAAGGTTTAATAGGGCACTGATAATAATTAGACTGCCTCCTGGAATCACTGCTTGATGCAGTGCATGCTTTTTCTGTGTATGCGTGTCCCTGCTTATTATCTCTGAACTTACTTAGATGTCGATATTGTTGAAGTAAAGCTAAAAGCTATCCATGTAACAGGCCGTGAAGGCCCATAGGGTTGTGAAACGTCGGAAGTTCCCACATTTTCTCTAGATAATTGACTCACAGATGGCAGTAAGTTTGTTAGCCTTACTCGCCGGCCGCGATTTACCCTCCAGGAAGATTCCTGGTACTATTTCTGTTAGATACTGAGTCGACTCCAGGGCCATAGTGCAGCTGGAAGGAATATGTCAATTAAAAAGAATCAACCTCATTGGGTCTCGAACCTGCGACCTTCTGGCTTGTAGCATAGTGCCTCAACCAACTACGCTACTGCATGCCCCCACTGTTGGCAACATAAGACAAATTTTAAATCAGCACTTTAAACAATCCCTACAAGATACTGCATAGTATTCAAGGTAAGACCGATACTAACATAATTCACAGAATCATGAACATGTAAATATTAGTATTTCTTAAAAATGTGATATTGAACAAAGTGATTTTGATCATAAAATTGAAAATAAAAATCTAATGACTATGAAAATTTTCTTCAGTAGGATTTGATAACTGATGAGTCATTATACATAGATAGGCCCTTGAAATTTGGCATTGTTAGTGCACACGCTACTCAGTCTTGTTTTATACTGTAACCATATACTTGCAGGCTTTCAAATTTTCACTACTATTTTAATAGTGACATAGTAAAGAACTGTATGTTTCATACTCATTGATTTTGGCTTATAAACATTTAAGGAATACAATTTTATGTTGCCGGTCAAGGTAGCTAATACTAACCAAGTAACAAGTCCGACTTTTGAAAACTTAGTTTCTGTTATTAAGCCAAAGAGATGGAGTGGGGAATATTCACACAATCTGAGGAATTCGAAAAGAAAACAGAACATCAATAATTCTTTTTTTTTTTGGTTTATTTTACGAAGCTGTCACTATCTAGACTACAAGGCGTCGAATGGTGAATTGAAAGGACTAGAAAGGAAGCTGTCATGCCATAATTGAATGTTATCCCTGATATCCACTGGAGGAGCTGGAGAAAACCACGAAAAACCTCAGAATAACCGGTATCCTGACAAAAACTCAAACCGAGCACCTCCCAAATACAAGTCTAGAGAGTTACCGCTACACCAACCTGCTCCGTGTCTCCCTTTTTGACGAAAACTTGACACTTGCCACTAGATCGCCTGTAGAGTCTTCTGCATGACTGAGAAATTAACATTTCAGCATATGCCTCTGTGACACTTCTAAGTGAAAATAACTTGGAAAATGGTACATATGTAATCCTTCTGGTTTAGTTAGAACGTGTTGCTAGTTAGCTTTGTATCCTAATTTAAAGAGTGGCTTGTACATTTAAGTTTAATTACCACTGTTTAAACCTCATGAGACCGATCAGCTTAGAAATGATGTCAACATGACTTGATTCGTTTGTCCAATCCTGGAGCTAAGCTTCAGTGTCGTCATATAAAATCTGGAACTGCAGACTGAAACATTACTGCTGTTTACCATCAGTTAATAGCAGTCAGAAGTCTCGCCTCGAAGGTGACGGAAGCTCCTCGATGACTCAATGACATTGTCACGATTTTATGGAGTGTGACTGTAGACGGGTTTTGGATTGATGATCACATTTAACGGACTCTTTGATACAGCGCATAACTGCACTTTACACTACACACATACACTAATGTCCACAGTCATGTCTTCACTAGCCGTTATTTGGTAGCGGCTTCAATGAAGGACGTTCCCCTTCCTCTGGGTTCCCGAACTGCCCACGGCCTCATCTACCAGTTTCTAACAGCAACAGCTCACAATGACTGAGCCCCAGTAGATCTCTAGCTCGCTGACTGCCTGCAACACCCCTGCTTGTAACATCTCGGCATGGACTGCATAGAAAACATCATTCATCTGTTGCTGTGCAATTGTTGCCATGGAAACATGCTTGTTTACGGAGCCTTTACTTAGCAATGGCTGTTGTACAGTTGCTTATTTCGCGGTCATTGCCTAGCAACGGGTCTACATGTCACAATATTTTGAACTTCTAAAGTTAGTCACTTATCACCTTGATTCAGTGTTACATAAATCTTTGTAACCATGATTACCAAAGATGAATGTGAAGAATGCAGTTGGTCTAGCCTAGTCACAGAAGAAGTATACATTTAGATGTTTAGACCCCTATGCATCCCTGCTGGGTCTCCTATTAGTAACAGTCTGGTCATACATCTGTATAACTGGCCAGAAACAGGAGGAGCGCTAAATAAGCCTAGAGAGTTCTGAGCCTAACCAACACATGGGGGGGGATTGTATCTGTACTAAAATGTCTGCCATAGGTCAAGGGTGGGGGGGGGAGCATAGTGTTTCTGTTTAAAATGTTCTGTCAACACAACAGAGCCTAAAACTGCTAAAAGAAAAGGGTACTGTGCAGCATAAAAGATCTTTTAAAATATGAACTTTAAAACAAGAACTTAAGTTGTCCCATCTTTTCTTAAATGTAAGCTTTGGGGGAGGGGGGTTGTTAAACTGTATTTGGTCATGGCCCCACCTAATCAGATGGTCATAAGGTGCCACTGCATTATGTAGCTATTGTGGTATTCTGTGACTTGTGAACATTAACTGATTTTCAAAGAGTGGTCCCCTGAATACTTTTAACTTCTCATACACTCCTTGAATTCACAACCCCTTGCACTCTCCACCTCATTGATGCTATACCCTTAACCCTTGAGATACCATTCTGACATTTCAAAGATAATGGCACCCTACACACTGAGTAAAGACTGTTAGAAGCAATCAAAGGTGTTACAACCACCAGGGCAACAGCCAGTTAACATAATGTAATTACTAATAATATGTTATCATTTTACATCATACATTAATTTAAGATTTATATTATTATGGAACATACTTGAGTCACAGCAGTGTATGACATTTTGTGTTGTACTCCCACTCCACTTTCCCAGCATCTCTTATAGTAGTACAGTACTTTTTAATCAATTACAAATTCCACTTCAAGTAGAAGATATATAGCCACCATAACTTCAAATTGTTGCACAGTTGGTAATCCTACCAGTAGTTTGATATTATTGTGTACAAGGCCATCAGCCTTACTGGTTACAGTCACCCAACTAATTAAATATAAAATGTATGAGCATATGGAAGCGTAGTTGGTTGAGGCACCATGTTATAAGCCGGAAGGTAGTGAGTGCGATCCCCGATGAGGTAATTGGATTTTTTTTTTAAATTTACCTAATCATTCTGGCCACACAATGGCCTTCGGGTTGCCTCTGCTTCTAACAGAAAGAAATAACAGAAATTATCCTGTGGGATAAAGGGTGGCTGACATGTACAGCTGACAACCTTACCATTATATGTTAGCCGATTGTCTAGACGTGGGAGTCTTGATGTTCCACAACTGTGGGTTTTCATGACCCGTAACAGGGATAGCTTTACCTTCTTTTATGTAAAAACAATTATGCATGTTACAGGTGACCAGTGGACTACAGACTTGAAGCCTCTAAGAACAGATTGGATCAAAGAATACCTGACAGATGCTCCATACCTAATCCTTGTGTTTAAACAGCTGTACAGCTTTAAGGAAGATGGAACTAAATGCACCCACTACTACAATGAGATGAGCGTGTCCCTTGCTTCAGGAATCCTCCTTGCAGCCATTCATGTGAGATATTCATTACTGTAAACCTTACACAATTACCAATTTCAGCAGGATTACTTCAGGCACTCTGAGTATGAACATACTTTACCAAACACAATACCTCATAATTAACCATAACTCCAAATCCACCATGAGTGGGGAATTTCTTGGCTAGCTGCAAAACTATCAGGTTCTGTGACTGCTCGCAATCTTCATTCAGAAGTTCTATGTAGCCTATCAGTCCATCACCAACATCATAAAATCTACTCATCAATAAATAACCCATAAAAGAAACATAAAAGTCTCCCATTAGACCCTATGTTTATCATAATATAAATCAGATTAAATGAACTAACATTAAGAAATAGCATTTCCTTCAAGTATACAATGACTGTAAGCCATGAATCATGTGTGGGACCAAGTTGTGCTATAAGGAAATTTTATTTAGCTACAGAAATAATTTTGCTATTGAACTGTAACATTACTCTTTAAATATGTGGTTAACTGCATAGAACTTTCTTTTACCTCAAAATATTTCATAATTTGCAATTCTTCCTTACTGTACCATTCTTGTATATGAGAAATGACTCCTTCTAGAATGAATGTGAACTGTGTTCCTTAACTGTTTGTGGTTGCAGTATGCGGGGTTAGTATCCTTGACTAGCACTCCACTCAACTGTGGACCTGCTCTGCGAACTCTAGTTGGAAGGCCAACATCTGAGAAACTCACACTACTGCTGCCAGTAGGCTACCCAGCAGCTCATGCTACAGTACCAGACCTCAAACGGAAGCCACTCGAAGATATCTTGGTGGAGATATGAATTTAGGCTACTAGAGAGAAATAACAGTTTCAGCATTTATGTATTGCAAGAGTCCAATATCTGTCATGTGCCTGGGCAGTACTAAACACCACATTTTAATCACCTGTGTCATAGATTCTTATGACAGAATTTTAATGCCAGGTTTTTATCTGAAGATTGGACTTCCATAAGAAAACTATAATTTGGATCACATATATTATTCAATTTGTGGTTGATGACTGCTGTACTGGTGCTATGAAGAGGAGGATGGAGCAATATGTGTTCCAGATGGTAAAACAAAGTGGAAGCAGCTGCACTGCAAACCTTATTTCACCTAATTTTTCATCAGCTCTGTAAGGGGCAGAGCAGTAAACATAAGATTGAAACAACCTCACTGCTATTATGAAAATGAATCATAAACTAAAAACAGACTTGGATAAAAATTATGTTTCAAATATTCTCAGCAAAATTGAAGGGTACAAAATAACTGGTTATAATACATGTATGAAATGAAAACAAACAGAATACCAGAGCAGCACTAGGATACTAATCACTGGGTTGAACATATCCTGAATGCCTGAAGAAAAGATGGAGACCAGTTGTGTCTAGAGGTTAGAGGAATGGGCAAATAAGTCTAATCCAGAGCAATGATAACGAGAAAATCAGAATATTAGGGTTTAATGAGCTAACAGGGAAGCACAGTTAAGTTTTTTAANTAATGTGTGTGTGTGTGTGTATATATATATATATATATATATATATATATATATATAGAAACGAAGAGCCCTTTATTCCTAATTCTGCAGCTGAAATGAGAATAGTTGTGAATTAACTTGGAAGTCACAGTCTCATGCCCTTGTTTCAGCTTTTCAGATTCATGTAATTCCATATTTTATTCCATCAATTTATTCTTCTAGAACATTTACACAAATCCTAACACAATGAACAAATATGTGGGACCAACTAATTGTTCTAACAGCAATGTGATATTCATAATATAATTTTACAACAAAGATATTATAAAGATTATTGCACTTTTATGATTATCAAACGTTTAATGAATCATACAAATAATTACAAGCTCGCTGTCTTTTGGTACTAAGTGTCCATACTAGCCTCAACTTTGGCACTGCCTCTGATTGTAACAGCACAGCTGCCAGGACTGCTTGAGAAATGCCATATTCAACTGGACTAGTACCATACCCTTATTATCTGAAACTAAGGCTGTCATAATTAACTGCTTTTTTAATTACAATCTGTTTCCTTCTGTAAAGACATATTACTGCTTCTTAAGCTCAGAATGCAGAATTTTAGCTTCAAATATCATATACAATTATTGTATTCATGGTATGTAAATTCAGTAAAAGTAAAGTAAAGCTATCCCTGTACCAGGCCGTGAAGGCCCATTGGGTTGTGAGACGTTGAGGGTCCCACACTATCCAGACAGTCGGCTCAAAGATGGCAGTAAGGTTGTCAGCCTTACGCGCCAGCCACGCTTTACTCCCTAGGAAAATGTCAGCCTTACGCGCCAGCCATGCTTTACTCCCTAGGAAAATTATTTAATTA
Source organism: Cryptotermes secundus (assembly GCF_002891405.2). Lineage (NCBI taxonomy): Eukaryota > Metazoa > Arthropoda > Insecta > Blattodea > Kalotermitidae > Cryptotermes > Cryptotermes secundus. Next base: position 203,357 of record NW_019722429.1, on the reverse strand, counting down.
ATTCCTTGTACTCATTTCTGTTAGAGGCTGAGTAAACCCCAGGGCCTAATGTGGCTGGAAGGATTAGGTCAACTGAAAAAAATCCAATGACCTCATCGGGACTTGAACCCATGACCTTCTGGCTTGTAGCATAGCACCTCGACCACTACCCTACTGCGTGCCCCATGTAAATTCCGTACTACCACTTATTGAAATACTCAGTTTTAAAACCCTCAAACTTGAGTTTCTAAAAGAAACTCTTCAGTTGAACTTTCTCCAAGTTTGAAATTAAATTACATGTTTATTATTCATTTACAAATACATTAGTTGGTATTTCCTGAGTCATGTATAGTAATATTAACCAAATAAGCTTCTGAGTACTCAGTTCAATTAGAAATACCCTATAGAGAATCCCAAGAGCTGCAGTTAGAACTGACATATGTTAGCATGGGTTCTAACATTGTTTATATGTACTGACTGCCCATGTTTACATAAAACATAAAGGCAGTATTAAAACACGAATTTTGACTTGTAATTCACAGAACACACTGTTACCTACAAATTACAGGATACAGTTGATCATATAGTTGCAAGATGCAGAGCACAGTGTAACACACTACATACAGCCCTTCTCTTTTTCTTCTTCCTTCAACATTTTCACTTTCATGTGGGTCACCTAGCAACCAAGCCCCTGTATCTATCTCTGTCTTCCCAAGCTCCTCCTGAATTTCCTCCCATGTTTCTCCTTCCTTCTGTCCTTCTGCATGACAACCTGTTATCCCCTTCTTGATCTCAGCCTTCCTCTTTTGTTCAGATTTGGATTCTGTGTTCAGTCATTCTTAAAACTTGCCAATACAATCCTACTCTGTTATCTAATTTATCTTCAAAAGTATTTATATCCATTATTAAACTATCTCTAATGTTTTCACTTCTCACTCACCCTAAGTTTTCCCATCTATAAAAAGTAAAGCTATCCCTGTATCAGGCCGTGAAGGCCCATAAGGTTGTGAGATGTTGAGGGTCCCACACTATCTAGACAATCGGCTCAAAGATGGTGCCGGCCGCGCTTTACTCCCCAGGAAAATTATTTAATTAATTACTGGTACTCATTTCTGTTAGAGGCTGAGTAAACCCCAGGGCCTAGTGCGCCTGGAAGGATTAGGTCAAGTGAAAAAATCCAATATTTTCTTAAAATATTACTTCAGCTGCCATTAGTCTACTAATATCTGCCTTGGTCCATGCTTATGTGTCTGCTTAATTTTTTGTTATCTGCATGCAGTAACTTAAAATTCTTCACTTTATTTCATTATTATTACATTTTATCTTTTTGATTAACCTTGTACTCAAGGTTATCTTCATAAACATACAACTGATATTTAATTAAATGTTTTTATACACCTGCCTTTTGGAATAATAATTAGTTTCATAATATTTAATATTTAAGCATCCTGTTCCATCAATATATCAATAAATGAACTCATTTCATTCTTTCAATATACTAATAGGGAAAACAAATGTGAAAATATTCACTTAGGACTGAAATGTTAATCGGCAACAATACACAACAGACTGATCAAATTTCAATCAGTATGCAATAAATAAAAAAAATGTTTTCATAACACTGCAACCTATTAATGTTTATTTTTAAGTTGCAATACTAAGTGTCTAAACTTTTGATAAAAATGTTCTTGAATTCTGTTTGTAGTTATACACTACATGTTTTGACCTTAAATGGTCATCATCAAGTAACATAAACACATCAGTTAAAAATATCTCTACTGGAAATACAAATTTTGTTAAAACATATGTATGAAAATGTGAAGAGAACACTGAATTAGTTCAGATCCAAATTAAATTTGATTGAACATGAGTATAAAAATGGGCAATACTTGTCCCAATACACTGCCATTTTGAAATTATAAATTGTGATATGACAATGAAAGAGCTGAATCTTGAAATTGTGCAAGTGTCATGGAGGCATCAACTGCTATGCAGTGGCTTTTTAAAACATGTTTCTGTGGCAATGACGATGTGTCCACGTCAGAAGCATGACTTTCTAATAGGTCTACAACAAGCCAATATAAAGAAGCACATCAGATCAGTCAAGGGATGCACATCTCAAGTGTTGTGAGATAATAAAATACTGCCAGCCAGCATTACGGTGAGCCCCAGAGTCAACGACAACATAACGTATTAGGGAGAGTCTGTAATTTGAGTCTGTAACCTAGCAGTGAGTGGATGACAAATATTGTGAACACCACAAAGTGTTGCATTCATGTAGACAGGAGATGACAAATTCTATTACTAAACAGAACCCTCTGTACAATCACTATCAAATGACAATATTTATGAAGTTTACCTAGCTCAAAATTTACTGTACAATTTAAACACTCCACACTCCTCATGTTTTATGTTTCATCTTTCACATACATTCTCTTCTGTCAATCTATAACTTTATGTTGCAAGTAAATCTAAATATTTGGAAAACTCCTTTTGGTGTTTCTCTGCTTGGTGAGTAGCTTGGCTGATTAAGTGTGTGTGTGACTTTGAGGCAAGGACACGTGGACATAGTGGAATATGTTCTTTAAGACAGATTGATATAGTAGAATGTGTGTCTGAAGGCAAGGATGATATGCTGACATAGTGTGAATGTTATGTCCTTGAAGCAAGCAATCTATATAATAGTAATATGGAGTTACAGTCCAAATTTACTAATATATATGTCCCTGTGAAATTAAATTAGATCTGACATAATTCATTATTCCCTCCACAATTTTATACATCTTTATGTTTTAACTAAACCTGTACTTACATTATAGATATTTTAAACTAATTTGTGTAGATCACCTCATAATGACTTTTCGTTGTCAGAACATGTAATGTGTAATTAGAAACAAAAAACAAGAAAGCATTTTTATGTAAGTCTGTGTCACAGTTAATTTTACAATTTAAAAAAATGATGGCAAGCAAGTCTAAGGAAACAAGATAAGGTCTACATACACAGAACGATAAACAACACCACAACACAGGCAGGGTGAAGAACCTACAGTCAGAGGTATACATGATAACTACACCAACATACTTGGGATATACGCAATAACACACAAACACCCATGCTGCAGTGCAAATAAATTCAAACAAGGAGACCTCAAACCATGTCATTTGGATGAACGGATGCCTCCAAGATAGTGAAATGTTACCTAAATTTTAACTGGTCCATTTATATTAAGCCAAAAGATATCACATTCACATGTGATATAAAAAGTTGGACATTCCATACAGTGCAATAATTTTAGTGAGTTAGAGACACCTGATGATGGTCGTGTACAGCCAAAACATTTGAGAAGGAAAAGTGTGACAATAATAAGTTGCACGTAGACAGAAATAAATTGTATGTAATAAATGTTACAAGGAAACCCTCTTAAATGAATACATCGTAATATTTTTCTTAACAAGGACGAATGAAACAAAGAGGATATGAGGTGTACTGGAAAGTTCCCAGACTAGGTCAAAAAAGAAATGCTGGCTTAACTTAATTTTGGCTGGCATGTCCTTCAAAACAGTCTCCTTGGGAACGTATACAGCAATCCCATCATTTTCTCCACACTTCAGAACCACTGTGGAAGTCATTTTCCTTAATGCTGTCGAGTACCACTTGCAATTCCCTTTGGATGTTTCAAAATGTCATCCCTTCAGTTTAATTTTCAATTTGGGAAACAAAGTGAAATCACAGGGAGCTAAGTCCGGCAAGTAGGGAGGATGGGGAATGATAACCATGTTGTTGTCAGTCACAAACTCTGTGGTTTTCAGGGATCTGCATGCGTGTGTGTGTGTGTGTGAGGGGGGGGCACATTGTTGTGATGGAGCCAGTTGTGGTTGTGCCAAAGTCTGGCCATTTTTGTCGCATATTTTCTCTAAAGCATCTCAAAACACCACAGTAAAGATCAGGGTTGACCCTAGTGTTAGGAGGAACAAATTCACGGTGAACAATCCCCTCCAAGGAAAAAAAAAAGGCATGCTCTTATTGCTAGTGGGGTGGGACCAAGTCCCTTGTACTGCGGCCACTTCTGGCATATCGTACCAGCCCCAGATGATAGGTGAGGGTGATTGTGGAGTAACTGGTGGAACGAAGATTGGCAGGGGAAACTGAAATACTTGGAGAAAACCTGCCCCAGTGCCACTTTGTCCACCACAAATCCCACTTGACCAGACCTGCGATCGAACCCAGGCCGCCGCGGTGGGAAGCCAGCGACTAACCACTTGAGCTATGGCGCGGCTTATTCTGAACATTCATTTATGCAGTGCCATTCATACAACCTATCATCTTTTCTATACCTCTGGAAAGTTTACTTCTTTTCCTGCTAAACAATTATGTTTTAAAGATTTTTCATAACTGGATAATTCATAGATTATTTATCAATTTAGTTTCAACTGCTGCAGTAAATAGCACTAAATGACATGTGTAGATGATCATGAATGGTAAAGAAGGTAACGATATGAGAGGAGGAAGTCATCACTTATTCAAGTTACTATCCTGGCATTTGTCTAGAGCTGTAGGAAAACTACAAACAACTTCTGTAAGGGGAGCCAGTAACCTGGCCACAATTCAGGATGGGTACTTCTTGAATACCTATCAAATAAGAAAGGAGAAATGCATGGTCATATGGAAGTTTACATCAATTGTGGTTCAATTTTCAACATATAGCAGTAACTGAGTTACAACCCCTACAAAATGACTGAAAGAGCTTCAAAATTTGTGACTGTTACACTAGTATTCCATTTATTACTTCAGCTGCACTGGTTCAGATATTATTACCAAAAACAATCAAATTTCTGCAGAAAAATTGTATTCTTGAACTCTTGAAAATACTACTAAAGATGTTTCACCATTATTATTAGAACCTTCAAAACATTACATACTGAATTATGTACATGGCAAAACACAAATATCAAGTACATAATTCACAGTTTTTAAGAACTGGAATTGACAGATTAAATGGTATAACATTTTTCTTCCAATTATATTTGTATCTGGTCAAAACTGAATAAACTAAAAGAAAAGTGTCCAATAATAGTAGTATTATTTTCCCTCAGAAAAAGTTGCAAAATAGATATCATCACAATGACCAAAAGTGCGTATATATATTGTGACATGTTGCGCAAAGGAGAACCCCCCCCACCAGCAGTGACGCGGCGGGTGAGTCAGCGCTCCCCTCCCCCTCCTCCGCACGGTAACGTAACGGTGACGCAACAGGATTGTTACGGTAGTAACAGCGGTTACTTCCGCTAGCGTTACTAGCAACACAGCGCCAGGCAACAAGGGTGCCTATTACGTGGCCGTATTGTCCGATCGAGGCTACATAAGGAGCAGCGAAGGCTATTCACAGTTAGTTGTACTGTGACAGTCAGCCAGTCAGTGCGTTACCAACGAGTTCTCAGTTCGCAAGTTATGAGCTACAGACGTGTGTGCGATAACCAGCGATAACCAGTTATATCTGGAGTGTGTAATTCAGGGAGACTTGTATAGCTCCCGCATTATTAGTACGTGAAGGCTCTCGAAGAGAGTGTTAAGAGATTTTGTTGTAGGGTTTGTAAAGTGTGGAAACCCATAATATTGTGATAATTAAGTGTAGCCGTTATTTGAAGATTGTTAAATAAACCAATTAACCATCTCTATGGCTTCTTCAGTAACGAAACACGTTACACTGGTGTCAGAAGTGGGATTTGAACTTACACACGTGATCAACGAGATTAGAACTCAAGACATGTGACAATTTGGTGTCAGGATTTTTACGAGCTTAAATACGCCTCAGAATTTTACTGCTACAAAATGGAGATGCAGCAAATGATGGAAGTTCTACTGAAGGAAATCAGAGAGAAGCATGAAACGATGGAGGCAAACAGGAAGAAGGACAAAGAAGAGATGGAGGAAAGGGGAAGGAAAGAGAGGGAAGAAAGGGAGGCGGAGAAGGAAGAAATGCTGAAAGAGATTAGGGCAACCCAAGAAAAAGCGGAGATGGGCCTCAACGAATTACTGGCCAGATTAGAGGGACAAACTGCGCGCTGGATACAGCGTCTACAGGAGTACAACTTCACTTTGGAGCATCGACAGGGCCGGAAACATAACAACGCCGACGCCCTTTCTAGACGACCCTGCAAAGAGGAATGTGCGCACTGCCACAAAGTCGAGACGCGAGCAGAGGTAAACCAAATACGCGTTATTGGAACCCTACCGGCAGCCGGCTGGGACCCTGTTACCCTAAGAGAGGAACAGCTAAAAGACCCAGACATAGGGCCTATTCTACAGGAAGTAGAAAACGGCCAACGACCGGAATGGCAGGACATCGCGGATCGGAGTCCCACGTACAAAAGCTACTGGGCCCAGTGGAAATCGCTCGCTGTGAGAAACGGCGTACTAGAGCGTGACTGGGAATCCGTCACCGGAAGACG
>NW_019722429.1:162424-195526 GCF_002891405.2 Cryptotermes secundus | reverse complement strand
GTGACGCAACAGGATTGTTACGGTAGTAACAGCGGTTACTTCCGCTAGCGTTACTAGCAACACAGCGCCAGGCAACAAGGGTGCCTATTACGTGGCCGTATTGTCCGATCGAGGCTACATAAGGAGCAGCGAAGGCTATTCACAGTTAGTTGTACTGTGACAGTCAGCCAGTTAGTGCGTTACCAACGAGTTCTCAGTTCGCAAGTTACGAGCTACAGACGCGTGTGCGATAACCAGCGATAACCAGTTATATCTGGAGTGTGTAATTCAGGGAGACTTGTATAGCTCCCGCATTATTAGTACGTGAAGACTCTCGAAGAGAGTGTTAAGAGATTTTGTTGTAGGGTTTGTAAAGTGTGGAAACCCATAATATTGTGATAATTAAGTGTAGCCGTTATTTGAAGATTGTTAAATAAACCAATTAACCATCTCTACGGCGTCTTCAGTAACGAAACACGTTACAATATATATATGCATATCACAAAGTTCAGAGTTCAGAGTTCAAAATCCAGACATGATAATTCAAACCAAACAATTCTGAAACCCCTTAAAAAAACAAATATATATTTATTTGACTGGCCAAGTAGTGGGGGTGGGGGTGAAATTCCTTCTGTGACTTAATTTGTCAGAAGTACAAGAACCATTTGTCATCATGTCTTTCTTAAACAATATATTTTTCAACAGTTAAAGCTGCTGCTTGAATCCCTGGTCAGGCATTTGTGCAGATGGGAAAATCAGAATTTCAGGAAAAATTATGTGGCAGTTTTACCTTCAACAAACATACAAAATTTGTCCTACTTCAAGTTCCGAAACTATTCTCACAGTATTGTTCTAACTGCCCTTTGCAACGTGGGTAGGGATTTTAAGTTGACTGAAATTTGTAGAATATCACAAGATTGGCTAGCTTACAACAAATAATCAAATGATGGGGTTCATTTGACCAATCTCAAAATTTGATTTCTATTTCCTTTATCTGAAGTTTAAAACTTCAGACAGATGTATCCTAGAGAGGATATGAATCAACACTTAATTGATGCTGGACTTCGAACTCAACATTCAACACATAAAGCCATGTCATGAAAATATCAGGATAATTAAGACACTGAAAATATATACTGAATGCTTCGACAGTCAGACATCTATATCTATTTGGATAATGACAACATGATTCAAAGCAGCTTAATAAAACTTTCATAGTGACAGATTTATCACCGATTTATCACCTTTTGTTCATTATCATTATTGTAGTTTCCTCCTCATTCACTTATTCATTTCTGTCAATAAGATATGAAATAAATTTCAGACTACCAGCATCCAAAATGTACCATAAACTATCTGAATCCTAAATTAACCCAGTCTTGAACAAAAGAAGGTGAAAGGTGTGAAGAAGGTAGGTGTACGAGTACTCAGTAATTTCTGTGTCTAAAAATTTATTCCTATTGTAATCTAAAGAACTATAAACTTTTCTTCTTCATCGTTCCTTCTTTTGTGCTGTCAAAAAGAATGTAAAGGTTTTCTCCTCATATTGCTCAAAATCAATGAAGGAGGTACATGACAGTAGCACACAGCTGGTTTCAAATCCACAGACCAGCATGAAATCACTAGGACCACCTTCCCTCAGAACTACACAGTGGTGTGTGGAAGAATGTCAAAATTGTGTATTCTTTCTTCATCGTGTTGTTTTCACCCATTTCCCGCTCATATATTCAGCAACTCCGAACACTCCAGTCTTATTTCTTCCTTCCATCACTTAACATGGTTCTTCTAACCACTGTGTTTGTGCATCCCCCTTTCATATCCTTCAGCTGGTATGTGCTGAAAAGCTGTTTTGGACATCCATACCAGCTCTGTTTCCTATTCTCTACACAATGCTTTCCTTTACACTACCTATACAGCATTTAATTTTGCATTCAATTCCACCTAGTTAATCTTACACATCTTCAAAAATTAATTCTTACCTATCTCAAATACATTCAGTGTAAACAACTGGTCACATGGTTATATATGTAAAAGGATTTCACTGTCACACTTATACAACACCTGACTGAAACAGTGGATACTAAAAAATTACTGAAGCAGAGAATTAATATGAACAATGTATCATCAGTATCACCTAATATCCATCAAATGCAGCACACTGACATGAAAGTACACTTCACAGTTCCTGAAACTGAAATATTATCCACAAAATTGATCTGTACTGCAAATAAATAATGTAAAGAGTTTGATATGAGCAATAATACAACAGTTTCATTGATTAATAGGAACTACAAGCCTACTTTCTCATCCACTCTGGAAATATTAATTATAATTTATATCTTAAATACAGAAGGATACCTAACTGATTTGTTTACACAATCATACATTAGAACTGACATGAAACTTGAAATACAATTTTAAAATAAAAATGAGGTAAATTTTTAAAAATGTGGAAAATGATGAACACACTTCTGTGGTTCACTGCCTAGGGAACCACATTTAATCTATGTATGTTTCAAATTCATGCCTTCCTGGTCCACAACAATATTACAGTCTGCTGGTAACACCACTGCAAATGCTTGTTATTGTTCACGTGAAGTGCGGTATAATGTAATGCTCCATTCCTGTGACGTACATATACCAGGAATTCATTTGAAATATCAGTCCAACTTTCCCTGCATAATAAATCTTCTGTAAAAGAAATAAATACAAATCTTAGCATGGTGTGTAAGCCCTGTCAATGTACCTACATATACCATCACAACAGTCACATCCTATTGTGATGTATTTATTGCATGCGAGGATTTAATGAATGAATGAATGAATGAATGAATGAACAAACAAATGAACGAATGAATGAATGAATGCATAAGGGGTGGGCCATAATAATCCAGCCCTTGCACTGTGACCTTCAATGATCTATTGTGCTTAAGGAAGATTTAGGTCATAGTAGAGTCTTGAATGGAGAAATATTTTGGTTTAGTTTAGTGGGGCATCAGTCCACAACTAACTTGCATAATTATAATAACCATACACTAGTTATGCCATGGTTTTCCTTGAAGTAAAATGAACTGATATAATAAAATACCTTATTTCTTATATCAGTTATCTCCAATAAGATCTTACATAGTGTCTGTAACTGAACACATCAGATTTCTTCTATATGCAGCTTCAATAAACTTCATAAACCAAGTCAACTGGTTCCTTAACCTCTTAATTAACATACAAAACTAAGTGCACTACAAGAAACAAAACATTATATAATTCTTATCCTTCTACATAAATAATACAATTTGTAAGCATGAGTTTTATCATAGTCACTGATCAATTTCAGGTTACAATTGCAACGAAATGTCAAGCATTAACATCTTGAATGAACGAAAGTTACGTGGTAGGTCACAAATGAGCAAAGAGCCTTCTCTTTTAGTGTACTCTGTCTATTGTGTAAGTACTGATAATATTTTGATGTGGTATGTACAGACTAGTGTAGAGGAATAAATGATTTTAAGAGGGGTTACAAACCTAGAAGTAACTTAGTGAAAGATGAGAATGGTGATGTGCTTGCAGATTCCCACAACATTTTGAATAGGTGGAAGAACTACTTCTCTGTCACTGAATGTATATAGATCAGAGATGTCAGGCAGATAGATAGAAATACATACAACTGAGCCATCGGTACCTGATCCTAGCTCTTTTGAGGCTGAAATTGCTACTGCAAAGTTGAGAAGGTATAAATCGCTGGGTAATGATCAAATTCCGGCAGAATTGATTCAAGCAAGAGGTGAACTATTACGTTCTAAGATCCATAAGTTAATTAATTCTATTTGGAATGAGAAAAAATTGCCTGATCAGTGGAAGGAGTCTATTATTGTACCAGTTCACAAGAAGGGTGATAAAAATGAGGGATATCACTGCTACCAAATTCATAAAAAATTTTATCCAGTATTCTACTTTCAAGGTTAATTGTATATATGGACAGAAATACTGGGAATCATCAGTGTGGGTTTAGATGTAACAGATAAATTACTGATCAAATCTTTTGCATTTGTCAGATAATGGAGAAAAAATGGCAGTACAACGAGACAGTTTGTCAGCTATTTGTAGACTACAAGAAAGCCTATGATTCAGTTAGGAGGGAAGTATTGCACCAGGTTCTATCGGAAAGTTCTTGGACTAGTTCAAAAGAAATACCAGCTTAACTTACTAAATATTGGGAATGTACATAGGTAAGTCAATAATTATCCACAATGTAGCTATAAATTTTATTTCAATACAAATAGAAAACTTACATTAACATCATTTTTCAACATAGTTCCCTTGCTTTTCAACGCACTTGGTCCATCATTGCACAAGCTTCCTGATGCCCTCAGAAAAGGTTTTCGGCTGAGCAGTGAGCCATGCATGCACTGCTTCCTTCACTTCTTGGTCGAGGTGAATCGACGGCCCCTTAATGCCTCTTTGAGTGGACCAAACAAATGGTAGTCAGAAGGGGCGAGATCAAGACTATATCAAGGATGAGCCATTACATCAAACTTGAGTTTCCGGAGGGTTTCAGCAGTGTGGGCAGCAGTATGTGGACGGGCATTGTTGTGCAACAACACAACACCTTTCGACAGTAGTCCTCGGCGTTTGCTTCGAATTGTAGGCTTTAGCCTGTCAGTAAGCATCTCACTGTAATGAGCACTGTTTATTATTGTGCCCCTCTCCTGATAAAAGTTCCAGTACTGGGCCTTGTGAGTCCCAAAAAACTGTAAGCATCAGTTTTCCTGTGGATGGTTGGCTTTTGAACTTTGTTTTTGCTGGGTGATTGTGGATGTTTCCATTCCATACTCTGCCATTTACTCTCCGGCTCACAATGATGGATCCATGTTTCATCACCAGTGATGATTCTGTCTAAGAAGACGTCACATTTGTTACCATAGCAATCCAAATGTTGTTGGCAGATGCCCACGCGTTTGTTTATGCAACACTGTGAGTTGTTTAGGGACACATCTTGTACAGACTTTATGAAACCCAAGTCTGTTGTGGATGATTTTGTAGGCAGAACCATGACTAATTTGCAGACGATTTACCACTTCATCAACAGTCACTCGTCTGTCTAACAGAACCATGTCACGTGCATGCCCAATGTTGTCCTCATTTGTGGCTGTGGATGGTCGTCCGGCTCCTTCCTCATGCGTAACACTTGTGCGACCATTTTTTAATTTTTTAATCCATTCGTAGACACTCCGTTGCAGCAAAACACTGTTCCTGTATTGTGCTGAAAGTGATGGATTGCGGCCTGATACACCTTCCGACCACAAAAACCGGATCATTGAACGTTGCTCTTCTTTGGTGCAAACAGAAAGCAGAGCAGCCATGATTAACGGCAAGGCAGCGACGATGAAACTGACCTAGCAACATCAAACCTGCGCAGAAATAATGACAAGGAAACCACGCATGGCGATGCTGCCCAAAATGACAGGGCTGCCAACAGAACACAAATACAACTGCATTGCGGATAATTATTGACTTCCCCTCGTATATAGCAATTCTATTGTTATTTCCATTCTTCAAAAGCATCAGGGAAGTAATTTTCCTTAATGCTGTCGACTACCACTTGTGATTCCTTTTCAGTGTTAGACACTGTTTCAAAACATCGTCCCTTCAATTTCATTTTCAATTTGGGAAACAAAGTGAAATCAAAGTGTGCTAAGTCTGGCAAGTAGGGAGGATAGGGAACGATAACCATGTTGTTGATAGTCACAAACTCAGTGGTTCTCAGGGATGTGTGGGCGGGCACATTCTTGCAACAGAGCAATGCGGTACTTGTTCAAATTTTCTGTTAAGATCTCCTGGTAAACTCCATAATTCATCCTAACAGTGTCTGCAAGCTCATGGATTGTTTGGCGATGATCAGCCTCGATACATAATTTGGTAACATATAGTACTGGAAAGGAATATGGGAGAAAGCAGGTGGAAATTAATCCTATGGTGACATGATAACAACATAGTTACACAAGAGAACAGTGTTTTCTATTGAGTCAGATCTCAGGCTATATAGCAAGCATGAGCTAGAAAACTTAGCCAAGTTCACATATCACCTGTGTGACAAAAACCATGGGCAACACCCTCTAGGGAAAAGTATGACTCTGTGACATATACAAAATTGCTGAGTTCACTGAATCTGAGAAAGGCTTGTGGACTTGATGGTATTCCAAATACTTCAGGCATCTTCCAAGAAGTTCACTGGTACATCTGACATATTTACTTAATCATTGCCTTTGGCTGTCCCATTTTCCAAAGCATTGGAAGAAAGCAAAAGCTATAACATTACCGAAACCCAGTAAAGATCCAAAATTCCCTGGAAATGTACATCCACTTAGTCAGTTGAGAATGTGAGTTCGAGCCATGGGTTAGGTGCAAGACAGTTGCCAGCTGGTAATGATGTGACCGGAAGAGGATACTGTTGGGATCGGCTACCAGGCAATGACTGGCAAAGACACAGAAAACTGTATGTGTGCTGTAGCACAGTGTTTTGTAGAGTGTGTTCATCCGTGAAGCTATTAGAGTCACATGTAGTTATGAGTTAACAATTGTTCAATAAATTCAATTACCAATCCAAACCCCATGTATAGTCACTAAATCATGATAACTGGTGTGAGAAGTTAGATAAATGGGTTTGATTGATCAAATTGTTGGATTGGAGACCACAGGAGGCTGCTATATTGTCACACTACGAAAATGGAACAAATGGTGGAATATGTAAGATTTGAGGCTTTCACGGCGGTGACTATAAAGAAAGCAGTCTTCTGGGATTTGGCACCATGTATATGCGGTGTTAACCGACTTTTCGGAGGAACGTATCGCCTGGCGCAGTCTGCTTTTACCGGTTCTCATGGTCTCTTCGCTTGCCGATTTCTTATATTTTTCTTCTACCCTGAAAATGGAGGCGATACGTTCCTCCCAAACGTCAGTTAACACCACATATACACGGTGCCAAATCCCAGAAGACTGCTTTCATCAAATGATGGAATACCTGCTCACTGAAATGAAGGCCAACTAAGAGAGGATGGAAACCCAGATAGGTTCCCTTGCCTCCCAGATGGATGTCAACTAAGCCAAGACATAAACCAACCAAGAACAGATGAGAGCTGAAATGAAAGCCCACTGAGAAAAACTGATTGCCCTGATGGGTGCCAACACAGAATAGATTGAGGCTGACTAGGAAGGGATGGAGGCCAATTAAGAAAGGACACAGTCCAAAGCAGAGTCTTACAAACGAGCACTATGAGCAGAAGTCACAATCCTTATTACTGCCATGCAGGGTTGGACTTCCAGTGTTCTAAAAGGAAGCTCTTAAAGAAGTGACACACAAGGAAACTATCAGAGGAACTCAGCACTGATTCGAGGACCAGCATCTGGCTGCAGTGTGCCACAATCAACTGGAAACATGGACCGAGATCCTTGGTGAATCACTACAAGTTTGCTTCTTCCATTGGACAACTGATCCACCACACCTTTCCTGCCCAATATGAAAACCACGCTCATAGAACAGGCAAAGATCACAGTAAAGGCACAACAGAACAAGACATAAAACAGCAGCTACTGATGGTAAGTAAGAGGACATTAAACAAGAACCTTAGGCAGATCCTACAGCTGGAGATCGCAAAGCCAATAACTGTGTCTTCTATTAGACCCTGGAAAAAGTGTGTCAGGACACTGGAGGAGCCAGCCCACTCAACAAAAAGTGAGACTACCAACAGCTTGTAGATGCACCAGCCATATTGGATCATTCTGTCCCCACAAACTGAAAGAAGAAAAGGCAATATGTCTATGGGCTACTCAGAACGAGCAGCCTTAAGAAAAAACAAAGTGACGATGGTATAGTTTTGCAAGAGAACCAATCTGCTGCTATGCAACAGCTGGTAAACAACATGTAACAGCTGGTTTCTGCAGCAACACATATGCGCACAAGAGAGGAACTGACTGAAATGGTGTTTTCTACTGGGTTCAACCTGATGCTATATAGTGAGTGTGAACTATAAAACTTTGTCAATCACTCTTGTGTGGAGGCGGGTTCAAACACCACCATAGTCCTGCAAGTCATAAGAGGCAACGAGACAGGAACCCAGTGCCTGGGTATGGTTAGTTAGTTAGTTATTGGAGAGGGTGGGTTTCCCCATGCACTTAGACCTGTCTTGGTCCATTGTGCTTCTGTCTACGATATTCTACCAGTCTCTATATCCTACCGGTACTGATGCTTACCATCAGTCCCGCCCAGCCAGCGAGACCGGCTCTACTAGCTGAGAGGTATCTATATTGCTTCCCCATCTACCAGAGGTATTAGAGACTGCTGTTGGGCGGGAAACGTCTGTAATTGGGATCAGTGACCTCCTTTGGAGATATGAGGCTCTTTTACGTGCCGTAAAGCTACGACACGGGACCCATGGCTTGAAGTCCCTCCCGGAGGACTTGTTCCCTGAATTTTTCTGCCCTTAAAAATTTGATGACCTCCGCCGGGTATTTGAACCCGGGTACTACGAGTCATGAGGTGGGAACATTACCTCTAGACTATGGAGGCCGCTTTGCCTGGGTATAACTGGGACACCTTGTTCCTGGGGGATATAACATATGGACCTGGCCCTCCAGGTTGGGGGTCTCGAATCTGAAACAGTAAAATGTGGATATGAGACCCATGGGACTTGGAACTGAGAATGAGTGCACTGGCAATGACCAGCAGCAATTGTGAACAGACCTGTCCTCTAGTCAGACAGGGCACCCCACATCAACAAACCCACAACTGTCTGACAGCAATAAAAACCTGGTCTTGGGACCCAGATTGGTGCTTGACGCAAAGATAGACTGGCCAACTGGCTGTCAGTCATAATATAACTATGACTACAACTCTGTCAGTTGAGGATATGAGAGTTACAAGTCAGTCCATAATGTGGGTTGGAATCCATTACCAGGCAATGACTGGTGAAGATACAAAAGACTCGTGATGCAGTACAATGATCTGCAGAGTGTGTAAATCCATAGAACTGTTACAGTTAACTGCAGTTACAAGTTATAACTGTTCAAAAATTCAATTACCATTCCAAACTCCATGTCTAGTCACTAAATCATGACAGATGATGTGACTTCCCACTGAATTTGCAAGGGGCATTATACTAGTTTTCATGAAATTCACGCTCAAAAACTAAAAAGAATTTTACACATCTTTTCTATTATATACCTGCGGTGTCACATGGTGATAAGTGCCATAAATAAAAGAAAATAGATAACTTTATAATATTTCCTAGAAATCATCAGGCAGACAGGACAGGAGGAAATGGGAAGAATGAAGAATTTTACAATCTTAATGTTGAGGTTTAATCCTTCATAATACCACACTGCAAAAAAATTTCACAGCAGCCAGAACTTTTCTTTTCTAATAGTATATTTGTCAGTACCCTTGCAGTTTTACACACATGGTTGAAATATGCAATACACTGGCAGGTGTCTGATTCTTGAGTTTTTTTTTTTTACAGTTTTTCCAGTATGTATCAATGCTTTCCTGTTATGTGAACTGACTGAAAGAAAGTGCTGACTGTGGCATATTCGAATACACTAAAATAATGAATATCAATATAAAAATGAGGGAACTTCAAATTTCTTTCACAGACCAGTCAGGTAAAAGATATCATGACTCTTCATATGGAAACAGGATCATACCCTGGAATATGAGGAAGAGCTACAGCAAACAGTGGTTCCAACATAGGTTATAGTATGAGGACATGGACAGCTTTTCCAGGTGAAAGTCCAGGTACTTCATAACTTTACACAGCTTCCCAGTTACTTTCCTATTAAATGGAATTCTTATGCTCCTACAAATTATTATACTGCAGTCATCACTGATAATTTGAAGTTGGTGAAACGCATAAATCCTGAAGTATCTTTCAATCCCTGTCCCATTCCAATTCAACTGACAGTATATGAGAGCTGGTAGACTTAAGAGTGCATGCCTTGTACATGCATGCTTTACATTATTGTTTATAATACTTTGTCTAGTTCCTTCAACCTTTACTGGTACCCAGATCAAAAATTCAGTGACTAGACAACTGGTCAATGTAATGTTTACAAGCTTTCACTTCCTTCAATTAGTCTATGCTGTGGATATCTCTCTCTCTCTCACACACACACAGATATATAATATATTTAGGTTCAAAAATGATTGACACTCGCTCCATAACTCCGGAAAAGTAGCAGTGTCAAATGCGAGCCGGTGTATGTGGGAAGACATACTATAGTGCCGCCTATGGCCACGAGATCACGTTGCTACTGCGCACAGGTTGAACAGTGCTGTATCATTCGTGGCAGTGTGCAGGTGTAGTCGTGGACAATGCTCAGACAACGTGGATGCAGATAATCATGGGCAACAATGGACTGTGTGGTTTCTCTGGAGGGAAGGAGTGGCTGCTTCACAGTCACATGAGGTTAGCAGCTGTATGTGGGGAAGCAGCACCAAGTCACGTGGGGTAAGGCGTTCACCTCCAACGGCGAGCTTCAGGCAGTTGTCCAGCAGTGGTGCCAGGACACTTCCAAAGAATGGTTTGCTGTGCAAATATGGAAAATGCCAGAACGATGGCAAAGGTGCATAGACATTGGCGGGGAATACCTCTAATATAATCTGTACGTATTTTCTTCCAATAAATGGTTACTATGAAGAAAAAACATTTAGTGTCAATCATTTTTGAACGCCCCTAGTATTTTATCACACTTTACTGTCTTTTCTTATAAAAACCACAGAATTCTACAGGTTCATACGGTATAAATGTGAGGTATTCATTTATGATCTATTTAATGAATATGCTAGTATTTCTAGCATCAGATGGTACATTAGTGAATAACGTATTAGACAGGACATGACAAAACTGGTGGTGGCATAATCAGAGGTACTATGCCCATATTGGTCTAGACGGAACGAGGAAAAACACACAAAACCTTGGTTATGATAGTCAGTGTCCTGGACCATTTCAATTCTGCCACCTCCCATATATTTAATTCAGAAGTGTTACCACCTGAGCCAATTTTCTTGGTTCATGCAGTAAAATATAAAAACTCAAGTGAAGCTGAAATATAATACAGAACTAACTAATCTCTAAATGTTAGCTCTATTGCACGCACACTTATAAGGACAGAGTTTACTTACAAAATAATCTGTGGCAAATCAGGTGATCTGCAGATGTATTTATGTCCATATCCGTAACTCCTGTTAAACGGAACAAATTCAACAGGACCAGCATCTTTAGGTCGTATCTGAATGGCAGTGCCATATAGCTGAGGAATTGAACAAACCATGTGAACATGACTGTAAAAGTACAGTCTACCCATAAGAGTTGCATTCAGCAGAAGTAAAAATATAATTAACCACTCTTCCTTTATGATAAACAGACAAATTCACATGCAACTATTAAGTGTTAGGTTATAATACTTACGCACACTGGCAAGAAGTAAAAAATTATAAGTAGATTCTAAAGGGTTCTGATGGTGGATGACACACAGAATTACGGGGTTTTGGGACTTTTTCCATCGTCTGGAATTCTAGGTAATACAAGACATGACGTTTAAGAAACTGGGAGATGGAAACAGATCCAGTTTCTGAAATGTCCTGTCTTCTATTACCTAGAATTCTGGACGATGGAGAAAGTCCGAAAACCCAGTAAGAAATATATAGACCTACTGAAAGCATAAACAATCAAAAATAAAGTTTCTGTGTTTACTGTTATTATACAATCTAAAGAAACTTAAACACAAATAAATGGTTTAATATATAACCTCAAAGATCCAGTGTAAGAGCACTACATTATAAGAAGAAAACATATCAGATACTAAAGCGTTTTGAAGTCAGTGAGGATTTTTTTTCTCTTCTTCTTTACTGTACTTGTAACATAGAGGCCAAATTTGATTGCTGAATATGAAAGCTGGGAACTATATTCAGAATATCACTCCTACTTGATTATCATAAAAAAAAAGGACTTATGAAGAAAATGAATCAGACATGTAATGTGTGTTCAGTTTTCTCTACAGCCTTTGCTCAACACATTTTCATATTTGAAGAATATACAGTGAGAAACAAGCACAAACAAGTGTACTTTTTCAGTTGGTTATGCTATATTTGTTGCTATATGATAAGAAATGTAAAACAAACGGTCTCCATGAAAACACTAAAAAGTGTTTATTTTTCATATTTCCATTCTGTCTTGTCATACGGTATAATGTTTTTGGGTAACTCGTCTTATGCCAAAAGAGTTTTTAAGTTGCAAAAGAGAGTTGTAAGATTCATGTAGAGGACATTTTAAGGATATGAATATATTTCCTTTAAGAACACAATATATATACACCTTGATGATGTTTGTAGTAAAAAAACAGAAGAATATTTGATACAAACAATGTTCACTATGAAACAAATACTAGACACATTATGGATATACATATGACCCAGGTTAATTTGGCGATATATGGAAATGGGGTGTATCATATGGCTGTAAAAATATACAATGCACTTCCTGATAAAGGAATTTTTGTATTTTAGTTCTTTTTATACATTGGAAGAACTTTTTATTAGATAATGCTTGTATAATTATATTTAATTGAAATTGTAACCAATATGTTAGTTGACTAAAGCTTTTTTGTAAATAACTTCAATTATCTGTTATAACAGATCTTATTTGATTGTACCGTTTTAAAGTTGTAAATATTATTATTTGTATTCTTTATTACCTTTATCTTATATTGTAAATTGGTTACTGTAATATGACTAATTATATTCAACTTTCAAACTTGTCTTATATTATAAACTGGTTTTTAAATAACTGTCATATTGTATAAGCATGATTAGTAAATATTTGGACTGAATTTTTTATCTTAAAATTGTCACTGTCTTACTTATTATTTTCAAGATAAATTTTTAGGTGTGATTTAAATCTTGTTATTTTGACAACTGCTTGATTTCTAATCACGATGAGTTTATATTTCTGGATGATTTCTGTATCTATTGGTTATTTCAACCTTGTAAGGATTTTATGGAATGTGAATAAATGAATGAATGAATTAATGATTCTGTAAGTATCGAGACTATTTCATGGTGATGGCTGGATGATTAATGAATGTGAAGCAGTTGGTCAGTTGACAGAATAAGAACTGCCAGGGAAAACCGACATACTAGGAGTAGACCCACCCCTGTGCCACTATGTCCACTACAAATCCCACCCAACCTGACCTAGGAATGATCCTGGGTTGCTGTGGTGAGAAGCCAGTTACTAACTGCATACAGTATGGAATGGCACAAAAAGCATGCAAGCCTTCATATAGAATCATGTTAAATACACTCTATCTATATGAAAACTAAAACAGCTTGACAATTTTTTGTAAAACTATCAAATATAAAGTTCATGAAAATACATTCAATGGTTCTCAAATTGTTACATGTATAGAAACAGGAAAAACTTACAGATGCTCTGCAGGGTTGCACTCAGAAAAGGTGAGGATAACACTGTTGAAGCAAAAGACTCTGATTTCAAATCTTAATCTCTGAACTGACATAAGAACCTGATTCTGACTCCCAAGAATCAAGAGTTTACAACATTAAACAACGACATGTAGCTGCATCACATACACACCCTCTTTCCCAGTTGGAATGGCACAACCATATCATCCTCAGCATGCAGTATCAGAACTGGTGATTTGATAATTCCCAAATGTTTGTCTGTTTCAAATAACAGCTGGTTCTCTCCAACAGGATCCACGAAGAAGTACTCAAACCATGGCAGCTGTCTGTAGAGCTGAATGTATGGTAGTTATAATAATTCAATGAGATGCTTTCTTACTACTCTACGCACATACAAAAAATTAAGAACTCACCCACAACAGAAGAGAAAAATACTATAACATAAGTACTGGAAGAAAATGTAAATTTAATTCCTAAAGAATTTTTGGAGGAGGGAGGGGGACATTGATAACTTCTGCCTATATTGGACCTGTGAATGCTGTTATTAGCAGGTGGTCTTTATAGAATACAACTACAAGTATTTTTTAAGTTAACTCTTTCCCTAGCCAGCCATTCTTGGCCTTCATAATTTTCATATACAAAGGAAGTTGTCAAGCATTTTGGTGGAAGAACAATACAGCTCAAGTGATTAGTTACACTGTTAAAGCAAAAACGGAAATACATTGCAGTGCAGTTTTAAATGAGGTCTTGAACATATTGTTTGTAGTTTTCCAAAAGTCTGTTAGAGTGGAATCACATCCATTTTGTACTTGACCCCTAAATTCCTTTTAATAGCAATGAGGAACGTTATAATACTTGATAAATAACTGAAGCGTTCTTGTGTACAGGTAACACTGGTGAGTTTGCACGTGTTCAGGCACACGAAGACACGTTTCAGCAGTTTAGTTACAGAATGATTATCACCAATGTTTCCAGGCATGGCAGGGACATTTTAATACCTGTATAAAGTCAGAAGGCATGTATTTTGAAGGTAATTACACTCATTAAAAGTTCATGATAATACAATACATATTTTACAGAATCAGTCCAGTCATCCGTTTGACGTTGTATGAGAATGAGATGGGTGGTAACATAACACACACACGGGGGAAACGAGAAATATACACAGTATCTTGGTTGTAAAACCTCAAAAGATGGGACCACTTGGGAGATCACCTACACATAAACTGGAAAATGTTAAAATAAATCACAGGAAAATAGTGTGAACTGGATTCAGCTGGCTCTCAATGGAATCAGTTGCAAGCTATTGCAACACAGTCATAAACCTTCAGATGCCATGAAAGTACACGATTTCTTGAAAATAATGACTCTTCAAAGAAAACCCTATTGCACAGAATAAGAACAACTTGAGTCTCACGTTCTACTACTAAAACACCAGACAATGGAAATTTATGTCAATCTACGGCAAATGATAAAATGAAGCACAACATAAGCGTAATCACAGAATTGAGTGAAAGTAGGAGGTTAAATGTGAATACCCCATCCCACCTTTCCACACTACATTTTGTGCATACTCATACAAGCCAATGCTGTGTACCAAAAATGGCCCCATATGTATTTAAAATATAATATCTTGGACTAAATGCCTATGGTTCAAATTTTTACAATTATTCTTCTAACCTTTGAGAATGGGTGTTCTTTGAGCTCATCCCGGAGATTGTTAAACGGTGATTCCAGAATCAGCCCATCTGCTTTCTTTCCTTCTTGAGCAAGTAAGGACAAAGCATGTGAAGATACGCTGAAAAGGAAGAAATGGCACAAGATTCATTTGAATCTGCAGACAAAACATATTTGAACACCTCAGCTATCATATCTCAAACTGCAAGAATAAGAGTCCAGGAGGACTCAAGACATGAGAATGACTGCACTGGCAAGGCCCAGCAGCAACTGTAATCATCAAAGAGGGTGTTACATAAGGATTATAATCGAAAGTGTTCAGTTGGAAAATAAAAATTCTAGTCATGAGTCTCAAGGGGCTTTTTGCCAAGACGAACTGATTGGCGGTAAACTGCCAGTCATAAAGTAACTCTGACTCTGACTCTGGCTAGAATCAGAACTGACAGAGTCTCTAGAGATGGCAGTCAAAGATGATTCAGAAGAAATTGCAAGAAAGGAATTAGGCTTTCCAAAGATTACATAATGTGTGCTGTAGTTACAGTGAGATTGGTATAGTTCCTGTTTAAATCTGTTGCCTGGATAAGACTAGTGAAGACTGAGAAGACTTGGCGTGGTGTGATTTGTAGTGTGGAAATGAGCAATAGTGTTAGTTATTTGTAGTTACGACGTGTAAGTGGTTAGTAAATTTACTCACCAATCTAAAGCCCGTCTATAGTCACTAATACATATGACAACAAATAATGCATGATTACACTAAACACCTCCAAGAGATGCACCCTGAAGAAGTACGATTTTATAGAAATTAATGCGTGATTCATGCTTAATTTCCAGATTTTACATTAAATGCTAAATAAAACAAAATGTATTCATGAATGAAAATAGTCCAGCTTTTCTGATCCACCCTGTACTTACCCTGTGCCAAGTGAGTGACCCCATACATATAACGGGGATGTCTTCACTCTTTCCTGAATCCATTCGAACACATATTTCCCATCAGACACTACACCCATTTCTGACAGAGTATCAGAACTTGAATCACCATAACCTTAACAAAGAAAAATATCTTAATTAGTGTAAAAAACTCAAGTGCTAAGAAAGAATGACTGAAATGGGAATTTGATTTCTGCTGACAATGTCAGAACATTTTAATACATTATTACACTCTTAAGTGCAGTAGGCTTAAAGAAATAGGGTGAGAACGTGGACTGGAGTGATCTGACTCAGGACAAAGGCCAGTAGTGGGCTCTTGTGAACACAGTAATGAAACATAAAATATAGTGATTTTCTTGAATAGCTGAATGACTGCTAGCTTCTCAGGACTCTGTTCCATGGTGTTTGTTTTGAAGTTAAGTGAGGCTAGCTTTCAATGCCATTCTCAGGTGAAATGTTATATACATATTTGAAATAATGCAAAAGAAACATCTGCATTCCCCATCAGGAATGTCAAGGGTTCGATTCCCAATGAAGTCACTGGATTTTTCAATCGACCTAATCCTTCCAGCCACACTATGGCATGAGGGTCGACTCAGCCTCTAACAGAGATGAGTATCAGGAATCTTCCTGGGGTTAAAGGGTAGCTAGCATGTAAGGCTGACAACCTCAGACCCATCTGCGAACCAAATGCCTATAAAATGCGGGTGCCTCGATGTCTCACAACCCTAAGGGCCTCCATGGCCTGTTTTACAGGGATAGCTTTACCTTTCTTTTTACCAGTAACTAGATGTACATACCATAAAAATTAAATTCATGTCAAAAATGGAGGATTGATCTAAATTATGGTACTTATGCTTTCTTTTCACTCATGATCTAGTCAAGTCTGGCACAATAAGGGTTAAGACAAACAAAAAAGCCTTCAAATGAGGGTGATGGAACTGCTCTCTGATAATCAACTGTCAAACCATGAAAGATTTGAGCATAACTTTACAGCAAAATTCATGATAGAGACAGAGGGCCACTGGGTTCAATTACAGATCAACCTGGTGAATGAACCTCACTACGTAATTAACTGCGTCTACTAAATTAAAATCTTACTCCGGTAGTCAAAGGCGATGACATGATAATTCATGTTCCTAAGCAGGGTGTACAGCTCAACACGATGTGGGCTGCCTCGGGAACCTGAGTTTCCATGCATGTACACTATCACTGGCTCTCCATGACTCAGTAATTCTTCATAGAATGAGTCATTAGCATTCATCGAATCATTCATTAATGACGCTGGCAATATATGCCTGAAAACAGTGTTGCACATATAAGTAATATTAGGGCAGAATTCCATGAAGTGCAATGTTTTTTAATAATTAATTTGGGACTTTACATATTTGGGCCACTGATGACCATCATCAGAAGGTGAGCAATACTTCAAAGGAAATGCCTCACATGTATTACATGTATGTGTTGTCTTGTAAGGGTTACAACACTAATATTTAAAATATATTTTGTTGAAAATAATAAAATTTTTTGATTAATCAGAATCTTGCTGTGTCCCCCAGTGATTCTCACATTCCTTCACAGTTGGTTATCTGTACTGTGTTGGCCCTGTGTATGTGTGTGGGCAAGGTTGTGGTGTTGTGTGCAATGTGTTTTGGTGAACTAGTGTTGCACAATTTATACCTCAAACATTATTTACATGCAAAATGATAGATTAACAGATACAGCCAAGATCAGGCATAATTATGAAATAAATGTTTTGTGGAAGCATCGAAGCCCAAAACACCCTAGTGTCCCCTGTCTCCCCATAAAATGATGTCTGAATTAAATAATTCTGACAATATGCTAAAATCATTTCTTTCAACTGACACTCCATACTTGTCTATTCATTGACAATTAGTGAACCATTTTATATAAGATCAAGTCACTACTACAGCTACAAGGTAACATCAAAAAGTTCCTAGACTGTTATTGTTGTAAGTGCCTCAGTGGAAGTAGATGAGAGGGGAGCCCAAGGTCACACTTCTGAAAGCCTATTGCATCAGTCTGGCACATGATACTGCGTTGTGAACAAGCATGGTTTTTACATGAGTACTTTTTTAACTTCGTGTTTCATTTTGTCTGCAGTGGATGGCAAAATTGAGCATTGTGTCTGCATCAAGTTTTGCGTGAAGCTCGACAAATCCACTACTGAAACTCTTGAAATGCTTTGTGAGGCTTCTTGAGAACATTCTTTAAGCTGGACAGTGGTTTTTGAATGGCATTCATGTTTCAAGGCCAGTCAAGTGTCAGTTGAAGATGACGAACGTTCAGGGTAACCAAGCACCAGCAAAATGACAGAAAATGTTGAAAAAATTTGAGAATGCATCCATGAAGACCATCACTGAGCAATCCATCAGCTCGTAGACCCTGCTGGGATTATTCATGGAGTTTGCCAGATTTTAACAGAAAATGTGAACATGTGCCACATTGCTCCTTCATCACAACAATGCGACCACCCACATGTTCCTGAAAACCAAAGAGTTTGTGACTAACAACAACATGGTTATCATACCCCATCCTCTCTACCCGCCAGACTTAGCCACTGTGATTTTGTTTTGTTTCCCAAATTGAAAATGAAATTGAAGGGACGACATTTTGAAACAATGTCTCATATCCAAAGATAATTTCAAGCGATACTCGACAGCATTAAGGAAAATGACTTCACCAGTGCTTTTGAAGTGTGAAAAAAACAACTGGATCACTGTATATGTTCCCAATGAGACTACTTTGGAGGACATGGCAGCCAAAATTGAGTAAGTTAAGCCAGCATTTCTTTTCTGACCGGGAACTTTCCAATAACACCTCATAAGTAAGACCTTTTGCATCTTGGTTGCCTTCAACAAGATATCTTAGACCCTTTCCACATTCATGTGCTCCATATAAAATATCTCACAAAAGTACGTGTTCCACCTATGGAATTTCTGCTGAACTAAGTAGTCTAGTTATCAACTGCTACACACCANGATTTTGTTATATTTCTACAGCTTACACTATTATGTATCTTGGTTTTGTGACAATAAAAAAACAGCATAAGAAATGCAGAAGGCAGATATGCTCCTGTTTTGCCAATTTCAGAAAAATCATCAAAAATCCTTTTAGCAAACAGCCAAAATGTTAAAATACTAATAAAATTATGACAAAGTTATTTTAAACATATCTCATACATTTCAGTGGGGGAGTGGGGGCTTGAACCTGCTGCAAAGAATACATTAAGTGTGACTAAACAAGCTAGTTAAGGAATTACACTTACAGAAAGTACATGATGGCAGAGGGTTAGAAAACAAGATTAACAAGCAGTTACATAACTCTGTATGAAACAGCATGTACTGTAATACATTTTTAAATTCTCTGACTGTTATAGAAAATCAGAACTTACCACATTCCAAGGGTGACACCTTGATCAGTTGTAATATAGAAGTTTCTGGTTGATGGCAGCCCACATTTTTCTGGGGTACGCAAATCTTCAATGCGAGGCCATTTTACTAAAAGAAATTAATTTAAAATACTTAATATCAATAATATATCTATAAATTATGAGTAACTAAGTATGAAAAGAATTCATATGTCATAGAAAAGTTTTTTAACTTTTTCTACAGCTATTATCAAGTTTGTGTAATGCATATAATAGCTATTTTTAAAATGCAAAAAGTTGCAAATAAAAACTTAACTGCAGTACTAGTGAAAGTGTCTCTTCATTGCATTGTCTTCTTTCTTAAAATGAACTACTTAAAAAATGAAACTGCCTACTTATAAATGTGGCTGGATCCAGTGGACTCTTGTGAACATGAAAATGAATTTTTGGCAACTATAAAAATCACAGAACTTAACAGCTAAGTAACTATCAGATTCTCTAGAAATGACTCTGCTCTGTGGAGCTACACAATTCCCCATACATTCAAATGAGTGACCATACATTATACTTACCAAAATTGAGAAATATAACGGTTCTCTGCAAAGGGTATGTATATCTGAACAATACTGGTATGAATCCAAACATTACAATTAAAATGCATACTACAGCTCTTAATGTGCCAAACAGAATTCTGAAAAAGAGTTCAAAAGCATACTTTATATAAACTGTTATTACAAATGAAACATTAACATAATATTTCTAACTTGTTTCATATTACACAAGATTGAGGTATGTTAAGAATGTCCTCACCGTAATATTTGGAAGGAAAAGGAAATAAATTTCAACTAAAACTCCTAAATAAGATGGCATCTTCACTGTCACTCTCAACACCATTTCACAGTATTAAGTAGGATTCAGGTTCTCAGTCATCAATATTTGATATGTAACAGTGTGTAGCCTGCCACATGGATACCAACATTTTGGAAGAATCTGCTGCCTTCACTTTCTACTCTGAAGACAGAGGCAGAAGGCTCCTTCAAAATATACCTATCTACCAAAATGCATAGTGTCATATCCCAGAAGAAAGTAATCTTCATGATGGATTAAGCTGTTGGCTTGTTATACTTACAAGGATTGAACCTGTTCTAGCTTTCTGTCAGATGCCCTCAGCATCTTCTGCACTTCATTTTATACTGATATAGCTTTGGGATTCAAATTCTTAAGAATTCTTTCTAAGTGGTTTAAGCATTTCTTTTTAGTTTTCCATTAGTGTATTGAATCTATTATCATTTCTTCCCCAAATCTTCATTATATTTATGAACTGGTCACTCTGAATTATGTGACCACTCTAAGGAAATACATTCCATGAGGTTAGCTATGAAGTAAATCACTTTAAGATACAAATTATGTGGTTATGTGTGTGATCCCCGTATTGTATTGGAGAAGTCAACTTCAGCAACTTAACATGCAAAGAAGAGTTTATCATCTGAGATATGGTGCCACATAATCCACTGAAAGCAAACTCATGCTGCAGAGGAACATACTACCTCCATCTTCAAAGTCAAAGAATAAGATAAGCAAGATATGTCAGTTGACTTTCAGCAGACTACAGAGCTTTATGTACATGTATCAGAAGACAGAGCTCTTCAGCGTCACTCCTGTGAGGATTTCAAACCAACTCAACAGGCATTGTTTAGAAAGAACACCTTATGCAGAAGTCGTGTCTGTCTGCCCATCTGTGAATTAGCATCAGTGCCTAAAATATCAGACATATTAGATATGGATGACTTATACAAAACATGCTGGGAAATATCAATTTTCAGTCATAATGATCCATAATAAAGCCCAGTTTACATAAGGCCATAAAGGGATTCTTTCACTCACAAGCTTCGTTGCAATTTTATATAAATGACTTTCACTTATCTACCTTTCATTATTCTCATTTTTAGCAAGCTTAATTAACCTCAAAAAATGCCACTGGTAATTTTGTGCAATACATTATGAAGTATACCCTTTCTAAGCCTGTTTTTATAACAGTAGTTGTGTGCATTAAAATCATGATATAAAGATAGCTAACAGATGTTTTGAAAATGTGGCACAGTTCAAATATTTGGGAATGACAGTAACAAATCAAAATCTGATTCAGGAGGAAATTAAGAGGAGATTGAATTGGGTAATACCTGCTACCATTTGGTATCCAACCTTATGACATTTTGTCTGCTGTCTAAAAACATAAGAATTAGAATATAAAAACCTATAATTTTGCCTATGGTTCAGTATGGGCGTGAAACTTGGTCTCCGACATTAAGGGAGGAACACAAACTGAGAGTGTTTGAAAACAGGGCGCTGAGGAGAATATTTTGACTGAAGAGAGATGAAGTGATGGGAGGTTGGAGAAAACTACATATTGAGGAGCTTCACAACTTCTACTCTTTACCAAGTATAATTAGATTTATCAAGTCAAGGAGGATGAGACGGACAGGGCATATATCACGAATGGGAGCGAAGAGGAATGGATATAGGATATTGGTGGGAAAGCCTGAAGGAAAGAGGCCACTAGGAAAACCAAGACATAGGTGGGTGGACAATTTTAAAATTGATCTCAGAGAGACAGGATGGGATGGTATGGATTGGATCAATCTGGCTCAGGATAGGGAACTATCTAGGGCTCTTGTGAACATGGTAAGGAACCTTCAGGTTCCATAAAATGTTGGGAAGTTCTTCAGTAGCTACACAACTGACAGCTTCTCAAGAAAGGCTCAGCTACATGAAGTTAATTAGTACTGCTCACTGTCAAACATCATGGAAACACTATGGTTCAAAATTCCTGTCAGAACTGCTCTGTTAACTTACTAAATATATTCTTCTAAACATACAAGATGCATCAGCTCAAGGTAACATACAAGTATTTCACACGCAATGACACTGTGAAAAGGATTTCTGACATTCACATTAAGAATGTGCCACAGTATAAGCATCCACATTGCAGAGATGCCACAGAAGTTGGTGAGTACATTTTAGAAATGTAATATTTCCACAGGAATAATAATTGGCAAATATTCAAATTCATCAAAAGAATTTAGCCCTAGTAATACACAGATCCTTGCTCTTCAATGTGAATCCTTTTCCACAAAAATAAGATAAAGCAAAAAAGTAAGTAAAGGTATCCCTGTAACAGGCTGTGGAGGCCCACAGGGTTGTGAGATGTTGAAGTTCCCACATTTTCTAGACAATCAGCTCATAGATGGCCGTAAGGTCATCAGCCTTATGCGTCGGCCGCCCTTTACCCCCAAGAATACTCCTGGTACTCATTTCTGTTAGAGGCTGAGTCGACCCCAGGGCCGTAGTTGGGCTGGAAGGATTAGGTAAATTGAAAAAAATATAAGATAAAGTAGTCTATGATTTGTATCAGTGCAACTGAGTTGACTGAAATGAAAGTAATTAATAGCTTAGATATGATATAAATCTTGCATAGAAACTGTATGCAATGAAATATTCTCAGGCAATCAGTATCCAACTTTCATGAGACTGTCTGTCTCTCTCATCTGGGGGTGATGTGTGAGTGACACATGTATTTATACCCAAAGAGTATGCTCTAAGAGCCTGGGTCCTATCCTAATGTGGGTCACCAGCATGGGGCACCAGGATTCTTTTTACACTTATCACATAACCTCTGATGATGGAGATATTCAGTCTACAAAATATTAGACATGAACTCAATCTTTACATGGTTGATTGCCTGAAAAGACTTCACTGCAACTTCATGAATGTACTGTATTGCTTTACTATGTAAGATTGCATTAATGTGTAGTCGCAATAAGAAATCGGTAAATATTCATGACTTGCTAAGAACAAATATTTCACCCAGACAAATACCAATGACATACATGAAGCATTTAGTGTTAAAGTTCCACAAAGCCACAAAAGCATACTGAAAACAAATCACTCCAGTCTTAAGTTTTAATTAGAGGTTACAGTTACTCTACAGCTTGTGCATCACATTCTAGAATGACAGTGAAGTATGAGAGTTGGTTCTGTAAATGATGTCAGTGGGATAAAGCAAATCATACAAAGAAAACTATGCACCGAGGGGCAAGAAAGGGGGGTGGGAGGGAAGTGGCCGTTCTATCACACTTTGTCATATGTCACACTGAGTTCATGCAATGGAACAAGAAAATATTCACATAAACTGAATCTGGGAGCAAACCTCATAACAGTTTTTTAAAATCATGCACAGCTGAAGCTGACAGTGATTATTTTAACTTACATAGCTCTGGAAGAGCAAGATATGACAATGCATTATAATATTTTAACTGTTAGCAAATATATCATTTTACACAGTGTGAACCCTTAAAAATGGCAGCATAATTAGCCAGAGAAGTTCTTCCATTATGTGATCTCGGCATAAGAAGCATACTGGAAAAGAACATGACTATGTTGAGAAGTAATATGAGGTTGCTTGTATTTTATAAATAGTGATGTATCAGAACAATCTTCAAAACTCAACATTATGATGCAATGAAGTTAATTTATAAAGACATTAAGAACAGTGTAGCAACAAGAAGATATACTTCATTCATAACAAAAATTGATATCTTCGTAAAAACAAAGTACTGATGATGGCCAAAATGTGTATGCATTAATATATCAATATTTGGTATCAGAAGAACTAGATTTTATGGAATGATATATTGCCTATAACCTTGTGAATCACACTCCACAAATCAATGACACATGTAATTATGGCTATGTCAACTCTAGTGATAAAATTTAGTGAGTGGAAACGATTATGAACAATGTGTAGGCATGTCACGATTCTAAATAAGGAAGAATAGGAAGACAAAGGTATGCAATTGGAAGCATAAGAAACTGAACAATAATGGAAAATGGTGTTAGAAAAAATACTTACAATCCTAGACTGTAGAGGAGTAGTGGAATATAAAATAGGGTGAGAAGTATGGCTATTCCTCTGAGCACTTGCTTCATAATGCTACGTACAAACAGGAGTATAGCAATATGATCAAATATCACATTATAACTGAATACAGTACCTGTAAAAAGGGATATAGAAAACACCATGATCATCAAGTTACTTTCATTAATAATATTGCTTATAACTGTACAATTATCCAACAAGAAAGGCCAGAAATGAGCACTGTAAGCAATATAATGCAGCAGTATAAGAAATAAATGTAAGAACCTTTAGAAGACATAAATTCTAAAAAAAAATTTTTTTGGACTATAATAAAGTAGAAGTCCATGATTTATGCTAACCGTCTTACAGTGCGTTGTGCCACGGATTTTGAGATTGGAAATTTAAGGCATTGCCTAAATGTTTCGAGACTTGCGAAAAGCGTTTTACAGCAATCGAGCAAAGACGGACTAGGGATCTAGGTTAAGAATGTTGATGATCAGCATTTATGCGTAATCGCATAAGTAGAAAGCTCCGCTAACTGGGCCACTGGAGTATAATAATATTATCAAATACGCAGCAACGAGGCACCACGGACCTGCCCACCACCGTATGGGTAGCCAATGGAAACCCTCCACCACGAAGTGTAGGACGAAAGGAGTTAACTTCCCTCTTTTGCCAACTGCAGTGCCAGCAAAATTAGTGTATAAAAATGGAAAGAAAACTTAATGGGGATCGATCAAAAACGTAATAAGCAGTCGTCAGCCGGAGGCTCTATATGACATGGGACTCACAAGTGGTGGATATCTAGCCTGCGTCTCTTATCTCAAGTAAGTCACGTTTACTCATATAAGCCATGCAGTTAAACTTTATTGTTGTTGGTAAAGTGCTGTTTGTTAAATGTGAAAGCAATGTCCAGTGTGCCTAGGGTAGGACAGAGATGGTATAGAATAATAGTAATGATATAGTGACAGTCTCGAGCCATCTGCTCTAAGCGAGAGATTAGAATGTAAATCAGAACTGTTAATGGAACGATACCATGTGTAAACCGACAGACGTCGGCATTCTTTTATTGTAAATAGTGTAAATAGACAAGTGTAAATAGGACAGGTTGTACCGAGAGTTATAATTCACCCTCACCAACTCAACCTTTCCATGACCGATCCCGAGTGATCCTGACCCAAGCGAGGGCAGAACTGACCCAGGCAGCCAGCAGAGGCCGAATGCGGCAAACATCCTAGCGGAAAGGGTGGCGACGGACTATAGTAGTATTATTTTCTCACCCCCTTTAGGTATAACAAAGTGATAGCAGAGGTGGGGATCGGCCAACGCAAGGTGGCTGACGTAGAGAAAGAGTAACTGTGTTTTACTCACCCCTCACATTGAAGCATTACTTATGGCAACGGCGATAGGCCGAGTCAGCGAAGGGTTGACTAACGTAGTGAAGGGACTAGCCAAAGATAAATGGCAGACAAAGTGATTCAGTGTGTTTTAACCCACCCCGTCACTAAGACATAATTGGCGACTGCGGTGAGATATCCGGTCCACCCCTGTCGTAGAGGATAATATATGGTGTGACAGTCAATAGGTAGAGGCGGGTCAGACCCGACACACCCGCTCTACGCCAATAAGAGGTGACAGTGATGAAGGGGCCAGCCAAAAGAGAACGCTCGACCACCGCGCTACCAGCCCTTAGTATTTTCATCACCCCTTTTTAAGATGTAATAAGATGGTGGCAGCTGTATGCAATGAAGGAAGTCCAGAACCAGGATAATCCTAGCTGAGGGTAATCGAGGATTATTGTGTTAACCCCTCACAGCGTAAGATGTGGTGGCAAGGAGGTACACCTCCACGCCACCCCGCCACCACGGCATAATACAGTGCACACACTTTTTCACCTTACTCTTCTCTTTTACACTACATATTTCAGCACTAATGTGTCATCTTCAGGTGTGTCTCTATGCACGTCAAACTACTGCACTGCATGCCCTAATGTCATTCTAAAATGACTAAAATATGTATTCGTCACGCATGTGACGCACGCAATCACAGGAGCAAGACACAACACAGAGCACAATACACACATGAATGTAGGAAGAGTGCTCCCACAGAGGAGGACTGGCGTGATTCGCGTATTGAGATACGACGTAAGGATGATGAATCCTGAAAGGTTTTAATATTTAGAATTTATCATTATACATGACGAATACATATTTTAGTCATTTTAGAATGAAGACATCAGGGCATGCAGTGCAGTAGTTTGGCGTGCACAGAGACACACCTGAAGATAGCACATTAGTACTGAAAGATGTAGTGTAAAAGAGAAGAGTAAGGTGAAAAAGTGTAAGACTGTAAGATGGTTAGCATAAATCATGGACATGAATCAGTGCAACAGGATGCTAAAATATAACATTGTCATATAGTGTGATTTTTTACAGGAGAAAACAGGCAAAATCGCCAACTGTAACCTCCTTATAATACTAGCAATATTTACATGTTACACTCTAAAGGGTACACAACAGATTCATTTCTAACACACATATTTAATCTGATGCTCTATATATTCACATATTTGAAACAAGAAATGCTTCATCCAACTAACATCTCATTTACAGATAATGTGGTCAAAATGTCTAGACATTAAATAAGAATCATATGTTACAGTCAGGACCAGAAAAATGATGCCACAATCTTACCTTCAGGGATGAGGATATAAAAACTGGAAATTCATTCTCCACATCAGGACAGGGAAGCAAGAGGACAGAAGTAAACAATGAAGAAATCTTTGAAATAAAGTGTGCATGTTATATACACACAGCAAAACCACTAATGTGTACCGTACCTATGTAACACAAATCTACAAATTAATGCAAAAATCTTATATTCCAAAATGCCTAATCTCTTTACTTAAAGAAAAGAAGCATGGAAAACCTCTAAAGCCAAATAACTTTACTCAAATAATAAAGTGCTTGACCCAGTCAAAGGTGTATGGATATTCATAAACAAATAACTCGTCCTATATGGCAATACTGAGGTTGTACAAAATCCATTTCAGTAATTTATATCTGAAAGAAACCACTTACACGGTGTGTCCAGGATCTGTTAGGACTCATTTTTTTAAATTTTACCCTACAATGCCATCTGTTGGCGAGTTGTGGTGTTAAGATTCTTGAAGTTTCAGCTGTGGCTGTCTATAATTTAAAAGGACAAGCATCACTGCATCACGTGTTCTGACCTTGAATGTAACAGTACTGTTCTGACGTTTGTCAGAAAATGGTGAACAGACAGCCAACATCAAATTTTGTTTGAAGTTAGACAAAACAGCCAGAGAAGCATACGAAATGATGAAAGGTGTGTCTGGTAGTGATTGTTTGAGTCACTCAAAACATTTTTCGATGGTATGCTGCATTTCATGACGGCAGGGAGGACACTGAAGATGCTCCACGTGCATCAAAGCCAAAAACAAGTAAAACAGAAGAAAATGTGAAAAAAGTGACCAAAATCATTGCATCGGACAGATGTGTTTCTGCAAGACTCATCAAGGAGCTTTTGGAAATACCAGAAAGTACTGTGCATCACATTTTGACCAAGGATTTGATCAAATGGAAGGTCTGTGCATGGTCTGTACTGCACACACACTGTCAGGCAATGAAAAACATGCCAGAGTGGAACACTGCAAAGTGATACAAAATTTACAAAATTGATTGTTACTGGTGACGAGACATGGTGTTTTCAATACGAGCCTCTCACAAAGCGGCAGAGTGTAGCGTGCAGCGTGGTTGAGCCCAAACAAGCCGAAACCAAAGAAAGTGTGCATGCAAAAGGGTCGAGTAAAGACACTGCTAACTGTTTTCTTCGATTCCAAAGAAATCACTCACAAGGAATTTCTGCTAGAAGGTCCAACAGTGAATTCTGATTATTATCTCAGAGTCCTCAATCGTTTGTGGGCAAGAATTCTTTGAATTCGACCTGAATATTGAGAGGAAGGTTCCTGGTTGTTCCTCCACGACAATGCCCCATCCCCACAAATCGAAGATCGTGCTCAATTTTTTGGCCAGAAAAGGGATCACAGTCCTTCATCATCCTCTGTATTCGCCAGATTTGGCTCCAGCAGATTTCTGGTTGTTCCCAAAAGTTAAGGTGGCGATGAAAGCAGACCGTCACAACACAATCCAGGACATCCAAAGGAAATGTACTGCAGTTTTAAATGTGATTCCACAAAAGGAGTACAGTGACTGCTTTCAAAAACTTTCCAATTGATTCCAGCTATGTATTGATTCAGGAGGAGGCTATTTTGAATAAAAAGAGTGAAATTTTGAAAATAATTAATGTCTTGTATTTTTAATGAACACAGTCCTAACAGAACATGGACACACTGTGTATGAATAAATGCATTCACACGTATGGATACATAGCCATTAAAACTAGAATTCCTTTCATTTTATATACAGAAAATCTCACACAACACAAGATAATTCAGGTATTGTAACGTGTTTCGTTACTGATGACACTGTTCGGATTGTTAATTGGTTTATTTAACAATATTATATTTCAGCATCCTGTTACACTCACACANACACACACAGAGAGCGCCTACACTGAACAACACATGAACGGCGATAAAAACAAGAAGTGGCCGCTGCAGCACCGTAGATATAGGGCATGTACCCTGAAAAACTTTAATTGAAAAATTTGAAAAAGAAAGAGAACAAAGATCTTATAGACATTTTAACTTGAATTGGGGTTTAAAAAGTGCTAATTTAAAGATCAAATTGACGCGTGTAGATTGACAAAGATTTTATACCATTGGAAAGAGTGGTGTTTTTTAATTTTTAACAAGCAGTGTAACAGTTGCGTGAGTGATACACACCTGATGATGGCCATTTAGGGCCGAAACATGTAGTGTGGAGGAGGAAAAAGAAGTAAAAACTACAATAAAATTGTTGCACTTAAGACGGTATTTGTCCATATATATTATTTAACAACCTACAAGTATCAGCTACAATTAATTATAATGCTGTTGCGGGGTTTCACACTTTATAACCCTATTCGCAATAATCAATTCACTCTGTCACGATTAACTCGTTACAATTCAATTCAACTCGTAACTCGCCACTGGCTAACTAACTTGAGAACTGCTGACTGGAGAACTGTCTTCAGCTGCTGATACACTTTAACTGACAACAACTGAATTCGGTGACAGCCACATTTCAACTGACTGCGGCGGCTGTGTAGTTCCCTTATATAGTCGCAGTGCTTGCCTGTTACGTAATCGGTACCGCTGTTGGCTGACACCATGTCGACAGCGGCGTTGTGTGCCATGTCACAGTGCAGAGGGGGGGGGGGACGGAGCGCTGACTCATCCGCCACATCACTGCTGGGTAGGGAGGGGTTGTCCTCCATTGCGCAACGTCACAGTATTATTCCATTTGTATTTTTACATTCTAAGGTTTTTAACTAACAGCAAATAATGCTTTCCCAGATCAGATACAATACATTTCACTTTGGTATTCAGAACTGATACTTTTTTGAATAAGCATGTACTTATTACTTTCTTCTTTATTATGTCATACATAAGCATGAATTTGTATTTCCTTCAGCAATGAAGGTCACTTTCCTCTAATAAATTCTTCTGTTTCTCAACATACAACGGCACAAACAATTCCTGAAATAATATAACTTTTAGAGCTCATCAAATTGCATTAATCATCCATGGTAACGAACACACACAGAAAGACTGCGATAATGATTTCTTTATCAATGCTACTGTTAGTGCTTCAAAACCAATTGATGTGGTATTTAAGCCTTTAAAAACAGAAACAACCAGGAAGCATAAAACTGTTAGATACTGTGAACTCAGATATTAGTTATATGTTCACAATTAAGGAAATATTTTGGGTTCCATGCAGTATCAGTTTAAAAGAATGGCACTGACAATGAAAAACTATAATCTTTGAATGAAGTTATGAGAAATTTTCAAAGTTCATGGACAAGACAGCACAGCATAGCGCAAAATATTTCTCTCCTTTCAGAAGAGTACAGAAACATGGTTCATAAAAGACAAAATAGCTGACCTTACAATGTCAGCTTCATATTAAATTCAAATACTGCTTCAGCAACCATAAAGCCTATTTTAATTGTAATACCAACTTGAGGAAAATTTTAACTGTTAGTACATAATATGACATATTAAACTGGTATGGATCATATCAGCAGTTCAATAACCAAACGTATTCCTACATATAATTGCCCAATGATGGTCCTGTACGACCAAAACATGTAGCAGGAATAAAAAGTTGAATTAATACAACATTAATAGTGAGTATATTTGTTGTCTTGATGATTAACCTAACTCCTATACATATCTGGAACACACAACAGGATGGAACCAATGAAGATAATCATAAAGCCTTTCGGAGTTATAACTCAACAGAAAGGACAATATGACAATTTGACACTCTATGTGACACAAACAAAATGCTCTGAAAACATCTGTTTTTCAGAAAGTTATGGCAGGAGCTGATATTTTCTAAGGGTTACAATGTATTGTCACGTGTGGGGTGTATAATGCGCGACAAGTAACTTTACGCCGTACTGAGTGCAGTGAATTTATTGCACATTCGCTCTTACATTCACACAATTTAAAATTACACAATTTCTGCCATTGGCAGTATCACAACTCATTCTGGCAAATGCTAGACTGCAACTGACTGGGTACTCGTTACTCACTAGTAACTCACTCACTCGTAGCTGGCTCAATCCTCACTCACTAATCACTCAGTACTGAATAGTGTTCGCTGCACCTTATTTAGCCTCGGCACAGACAACACAGAAAAGAGTTACGTGATAGGTACCGCTGTTGCCTGATGCCGTGTTTACCGGTTGCCTAGCAACGCTGTCGAGTTGCTTCCTGCTGCGTAACAACTGCAGTATCCCTTGGTAACAACACAGCTGCTCCTCTGCTATGTCACTGTGGGGGGAGGGGGGCGCCCAAGTATTGTGTACTGGTGGAAGGAGTGGGGGTATGTGACGTCACTTGCGAGACTGCAGAGTTCACGTGACCCCTACTTCCCGTTGCGCCATCCATGTCACAGTATTAAGGAAAGCCCTCAAGGTATGTGTATGTATAAACTCTTTTATTTATTTTGATGTCCAGAAACCCCTCCTACAAAATATGGCATGTAATGGACACCTTACACTCTCACTCTCTCTCTCTCTTCTCCCTCATTCACTCGCACATGCACACACAGAACAAAATAAAAAGTTCCTTGCATAATATAGAGGTCAAAAATGATAAATTGAATAAAAATTAAATTCACATGACAACTTTAATGTATACCTTCAAAATAAAATTAATTCAAATCCATCATGTAGTCTGGGGTTGAAGGAAGCACCTGGACAAATTACACAACCTTGCAATAAGACACTTGTGGTACAAGTAGAACCGCTGATATATGTAAACACCTCAAATCATACCATTATTAAAGGAACATATCCAGTGATACATAATTCCAGTCACCAATAAGAGAAGATATTAACAATTTAGAACATGCTGATCTGGAACATGCCACACAACACATCTGTTTCCAAAGACAGAAACATGAGAAACAAAATTTCACACTGGAGTCACATATATAAGGTATCAGTACCAAATCTGAACCACTGGCTTACTGATATATGTATTCTTCTTAGATGCAGCATACCCTTTACCAGAACCACAAATTTTCAGTGACTTAATCAATATAATATGAACAGGAGCCCACATACACAAAGTATTAGTTTTGGGAAGTCTTGTAAGCTGTGCAGTGAACAAAATGCCAGCATTTGCTAGTGAACACACACAGAGATCATAACAAGCACCTTATAATCAATATAACAGTACTTCTAAAACTGACCCTTAAAAATACTCTTTAACAATAATTCAACTACCTTTAATTCTGATGCACAATATTAATTTCAACCCACCTTCTTATAAATCTCCTTCTAGAAACACAAACCATGGTTCTTGAGTTGACACAGGAAATAACGTTTTCTGTAAACATAATATGACTTATGTAATACATGAAAATAATTCACATTTCATTATGTAACATATGGATTACCTTACCACACAACCAACAGACTACTCCCTTTACAATGATGATGCTCATTTGTTTAAAGTTCATGATGTTAGAGAGGTATTTTGACTACATGCAAGGCTAGTGTTAAATTCCCAATTAAAGATGAGTGCTCTCTTGAAATGGTACTAAGACAAAACTAAATATGGTGGTGTTGATAGCATATTGCATAATTTTCTCAGTATTTCTTCATAATATACAGATGAGAAAGGACCATATATTTTACAAAGTTAGGTGGAAAAAGCTATCAAGGAAATGAGGACGGGAAAGGCTACAGGAGATGATGATGTACCCGGAGATGTGCTCAAGTTACTGGGAGAAGGTGGTTTGAAAACAATGACAAAACTAATGAACGCCATATATGAAAGTGGAGAGTGGCCCAAGGACTTTACAGAAGTTACAATGATTGCCTTAAAGAAAAAGACAAAAGCTACAAAATGCAGCGACCATCGTACAATAAACCTTATTGCACATACAGCAAAGATAATAGCAAAGATACTTAAAAGAAGAATTGAAAGGAAAATAGAGGATGTACTTGGAGAAGATCAGTTTGGATTTAGAAGAGGAAAAGGAACCAGGGATGCAATTGGGATGTTGAGAATTATAGCGGAACGAACTTTGGAGA
>NW_019722429.1:88475-162048 GCF_002891405.2 Cryptotermes secundus | reverse complement strand
TTTTTACCAGCAAATTGGACTTAAATTTGAGGAAGAAACTAGTGAAATGCTACATTTGGAGCATAGCTCTGTATGGGGCTGAAACATGGACACTTAGGGCAGTAGATGAGAAACATCTGGAAAGTTTCGAAATGTGGTGTTGGAGAAGGATGGAGAAGATCAGTTGGACCGATTATGTGAGAAATGAAGAAGTGTTAATTAGAGTCAGTGAGCAGAGGAATATCCTACATGAAATAAGAAAACGGAAGGCTAATTGGATTGGTCATGTTTTACGCAGAAACTGCCTTCTAAAAGAAGTTATCGAAGGAAAGATAGATGGGCGGATGAAGTGACAAGAAGACGAGGAAGAAGATGTAAGAAGATGCTGGATGACCTTGGGGACAGAAGAGGATACTGTCATTTGAAGGAGAAAGCTCTAGATCGCATTAAGTGGATGAACTGTTTTGGAAGAGACTGTGGACCTGTCGTATTGACAGATTACTGATGATGATGATGATCTTCCAGTGCTGATAAAACATCACACTGCTAAAGCCACTCTGCATTAATATTTTCATTCTTGCTGCAGAGCAAACAATGTGGCAAATCAACTATAGTATTCCAATTCAAGATCTCTGGTTTCACAATTATTCCAGGCAAAAAACATAAACTTTGCAAAAACAGCTTTTTGAGGCATTTAAGTAAGTTTGGCTCAAGTATATCTTCTCATCTTGACTCACTTCCTTTCACAGCTATTTCTCAGACAAAGATCATCCAGTATTTTAATTGATTTCACAATTTGCACTCACACTATAGTTCTTTTGCATAGTACTGAGCAATGTTGTAACGTTTACTTTGCCAGGAGATTCAGAAGGGTTCTGATAATGGTGCTTAACACTAGGGATTTCACAATTTGCACTCACACTACAGTTCTTTTGCATAGTACTTAGCAATGTTGTAACGTTTACTATGCCAGGAGATTCTAAAAGGTTCTGGTAATGGTGTATAACACCAGGGATTACTAGATTTTTGGACTTCGTACATCATCTGCTATTCTAAAGAACACAGCATATTGGAAACTGGATCTGTAACCTGCAACAAGATGAGAGGAAGG
Source organism: Cryptotermes secundus (assembly GCF_002891405.2). Lineage (NCBI taxonomy): Eukaryota > Metazoa > Arthropoda > Insecta > Blattodea > Kalotermitidae > Cryptotermes > Cryptotermes secundus. The sequence goes on along the minus strand of NW_019722429.1, from coordinate 160,958 downwards.
GAAGCAGGGAATGGTGCATCACAAGAGGGTGGTAGTCATGGTGGGCAGTTGTCAATCCCATCCAAAAGCGGGGAATGGTGCATCACAGGAGGGTGATAGGCCTGGGGAACAGGAATTGTCAATCCCCTCCAAGAGCTGTTGCAGCTGCTTGCTCCTGTGACTGCGTGTGTTATATACGTGTGTATAACACACGGAGTCATAGGAGCAAGACACAACACAAAGCACAATACACACATGATAATAGAAAGAGTGCTCCGACAGAAGAGATTAGAGGTGACTCGAGAAGTGAGATACGACATAGGAAAAATCCTGAACAATTTTAATAATTTTAATATTTATCAGTATATATGATAAATATATATTTGAAATATTTTAATATGAAGACAAGGCATGCAGTGAACTAGTTTAACGTTAATCGAATAAGCACCCGAAGATGGCACTTTTGTGCCGAAACATGTAGTGCGGGAGAGGGGAGTGGGGTGGATAAGTGTATGCACTAAAATACGGTGAAATAAATCATGGACTTAAATCAGTGCAACAGGACGCTAAAATATAACATCCTGAGAATTCATTTGCTATTTTTATGCAATGATCTTCCATTACATCTGGTCATGGGGCATGAACAGTTTCACTTTCACTTTCATTTCCACTTTTACTTTATTTTAAATTCCATAGATCTTTTTCAGGTCACGCATGCCATAGGATATAGAACATGTACAAATACATAAACACATACATAAAAACAATGAGCCCATCAACATGCAATACAGTCACAATAGAAAATTTGTACATAAAATATTCAAATATGATAAAATTTATGCAGATATATGATTATCGTTGTCACCATCATAAATCAATAAAAAAGACCTATTCATAATATATAAGTTTGATGCAATTATTCTGATCACATAACTACAAATATTTAATTTAACAGTCCAAATATACCTGGCTACTATAAATGATTCATTCGTTTTTAAAATGCTATATTTTCCAAAGCATTATACCTAGAAACATGATTGATATATAAAAAGAACTGTAAACTCACCAAGTGTTCTTCATACTCTACAAATGTTCTATGTGTGCCCCTTGGGTCACACGACACATGTCCAGGCGGTAGTCGAGCTCATTCCACACATTTTGTAGCATCATCCTGTCAATGGTCATCACTGCAGCATCATTGCGTTCCCTCAGCTCTACTAGTGTTCTTGGCAGTGGGGGTACGTAAACACGATCCTTAATGTACCCCCAGTGGAAGAAGTCACAAGGCATTAGATCAGGTGATCTGGGGGGCCAAGTGAACAGAGCTACGTCATCCTCACCAACACGCCCAATCCAGTGAGTCCTTAAATTGCTGATACCACTGCAAAATGCTCTGTTTACATGGCAGTTCTTTTCTGTACTCTCGTTTGAATGCGCGTTGCACTGCTATAACATACGAACATCTCGCATATTCCAACAAACAAAAACTCTTTTCTTGCTTTGTCGCTATTTTGTAAAGGCACTGAACTCGTGATGCCAACTGGTGCATATAATATAAACTTGGTGAGATTATGGTTCTTTTTATATATTAATCATATCTGTATGTGTAATACTTTGGAAAATATAGCGTTTTAAAAACGAATGAATCATTCATAGTAGCCCTGTAGTACATTTCATAAGGATTTAAAAATTACAATATACAATAAAAATTCAGCATATACGAGTACAGCCAGTCATTTCATAGCAAGAACCTTAAAATTTGAAAACTATTTATTAACATATTCCTCTACAGGATAAAAGAAAATGAGCAGTGAGTAAACCATTCATAACCATCTTAATTGTACAGTCATGTTATTTAAAACAGATGGTCTATTACAATACCATACACCACAAAATTTATACCCTTAAATGCCGAGCCACTAGTCAGTGTGTATTACATCCTGTGTATAATCAACCTAACAAACAATTCAAGAGAATATCTGGATTACAAACCTTTGTCTTCTTTATATTGAAAGTATTCGTTTATAGAGTAAAAATAAAAAATGATGACATAAAAATCTCTTTAATGTAAATTTAAAGCTTTTCTCGTCATTGACCAAAATCTTCATTGATCATGGAAGATGACTGAACACTTTAATACCTGTTATATAGGCTCCTTTATTAAATTTTGAAGTGTTCACACTAGGTACATGTAAATTACCTCGGGATCTAGTTGTATATTCATGAATCTCGTTATTACAGTTAAATAAATGTTTATTATGAATTATATATATAAGTAGTGAGTATATATACTGAGAATATAATGTCATAATTTCGAATTTCTTGAAAATATCCCTGCTAGAATCTCTAGGTTTAGTGTTCATTACGATACTAATAATTTTCTTTTGCAAGATAAACACTTTCCTGGCATGTGAGGAGCCACCCCAGAAGATTATACCACAACTCATGATGGTGTGTACGTAAGCAAAGTAGATTGGCCTTAACATTGCAAATGATACAATGTGTTTTATATTTTGCAATGCATAGCATGCATTAGCTTCTAGACTGTGGTCCTTACTGATTTGAAGTGTCACATGATATGGGTATGACTATGAATGCTAAGTAAGGATTTGGAAGTAGGTGGCCATGTCCTAACGGAAGGTATTATCCTGTCATTCATTGCAGACACTGAGGAATACCATGGCATTCATTCAGCCAACATTTTATCCAAGTATATCAAACACATACTTCTGGATTATGACATGTCATTTGGTAAGTGGTGGTAGCAACATTTCTTCTCCATGAGGGCTCTACTTTAGTACTGAGTGGAAACAGTTATGGTCCTCTCAAACACTGATCCCACCCACCAGACTACTTGGCGCCAAAACTCTAAATAATCCAATACAAGAAGAAGGTTGGTGTAGCAGTAGCTCTCTAGACTTGTATTTGGGAGGTGCTTGGTTTGTATATCATCCAGGACACCAGCATCCTGAGATTTCATATGGTTTTCTTCCATTCTTCCAGGTAAATGCCAGAACAGTACCTTAATTTGGCCACAACCTCTTGCTTTAAAATCCTTTCCAATCCATCATTCATTCTTTGATTTCAAGCTATATGGACTGCACACTTACATCACTGTAAGTAGCCCCCTCTAAAAACAGAACAAAGAGAGAGAGAGGGGGGGGGAGATCAGGAAGATCACAATATGAATATTCTCACTGTGAAACCTCTTAAGCACAGACATTGAGATCAGAAGGAATCCTGGTGGTGAGTGTCATGCACTTTTGAATGATGTAAGGCAGTGTAGTCTGGTAGATGTGTACATATTCTTGGAAGGAACCTGCTACCCCTTCTTTCAGGGCAGAAGAATGTGACGATCTACCTCAGGTCTACCCTGAAGATGGAGGCAGTAAGTTTCTTCAAAATGATGGTGCTTGTCTACAACACTCAGGGCACTGTATCCCAGAAGACTGTAATTATGTCCAGACCATTACTACTACAACGTTCTGCTGTTTTCTGGGCAATAAAACAAATATATATTTGTTCATACACTTTTGAAAACATATTAAGCAGCTTGACTTCATTGACAAAGGGCTATAAAATGTCCTCCCATTCAANTTCAGCAGACTGCTTTTACCGGTTCTCACGGTCTCTTCGCTTGCAGAATTCTTATATTTTTTCTTCTACGCTGAAGATGGAGGCGATACGTTCCTCCGAAACGTCGGTTAACACCACATATACACGGTGCCAAATCCCAGAAGACTGCTTTCTTCAACTTTATTATGATCTTCTCATAAGAACTCCTGGTTCAAACACAAAACTGTGTACTAATTAAATTCAATCTTACTTTAAAATTTAAGAGCAATCAATTGCAATCTGAACAATGGCAAGTATCTTTATACATTAAAGTTTTGATCAATACCGTGTGGATTATCCACACTAAAATTTCCTCAGGTGAAAGTGAAGCCTTGTTCTCAGTTAATTAAGCACTATACCATAAATACGTACGGCATACGTCTGGCGCGACTGATCCTCTATCTTCTACACCTGCACAATCGTAATCACAGAACAGAAGGCTAACTCAATGCCTCTCAATGCTATCAATGCTATTGTCTATCAACATAGACACCGTGACGTCATGAAAGCATCACTGCTGCCGCAGTGCCTGGAAGCAACTCTACTGATACAGAATGGCTTCCGCCGGTGCCGATAGCTAGATCGGTAAGAGGGTATGCTATCATACCACTTGTCCTGTCGGTAAGAAAGTATGCTATCATACCACTAGCCTTTGTGTACTGCTGTCTCCCAAAGAACCACTAATTCACATGAATAGTTACAAATAATTTGCAACCCTGGCCTCTTGTACTGGAGAAGTTCTTACCCCATTGAGTGTTTTTCGTTTTCAAACTGAGTTTAATATGACTTCATTCAAGACCTTCTGGAGGGGCATGAGCTAAGTGATATCAAACTCAGTTCGAAAACAGAAACACACAAGAGTAAGAGCCTCTGCAGTACAAAAGATCAGGTTGAAATATTATTTATCAGGAGAAAGTTTCTCACCAGTTCCTGTAAAGTATGAACATTTCATGTGCATCACTTCAAAATGCCCTTACTGAAATGCAGTGGACATTTGAACTATAATATACATAGAAGACTTGTGTTTATGAAAGCTGATGGTGTGTAAACTTGAAAGAAAATTCTGCTTCCATCAGAGATACTTGTATTAAACTACATAACTTTGGTTACAACTTACACTTGGAAGCTACACAGAACATAGCTTTTCAGTTACACTGATGTGTTATAAATCATGTATAGGGAGTAATAATACTGAGGTTTTCATTTGTTATTAATTTCAGTAGTATAATGAAACTCGAGAATCTGATATACACTCTTGTTAACAAGATTAAGATTGCATTAAATAATATATGAAAAGCAATAGAATAATTGCAGAACACTGACAAACTTCATGAACTGAAATATGCTCATGTTTCCAAATTCAATACTAAACATAATAATGTGGCCAAAATAATAAAATAACTGAATGAATATAATGAATTGTGGAAGTCTAATATATACATATATATATGTTCATAAGTTCAATGCTGAACACAATAATATGGCCAAAATAATTCAATGGCTGAAGGAATATACCCATAATAACAAATTTACTTACTTAGTTAGTCATGGAGCTGAGCCCTTCTTGAGGAGCCGCCAATTCTGCAGCTACTCAAGAATTTCCCAGCATTTTATGGAACCTGAAGGTTCAGTACTGTGTTACTGTATAGATCAGATCTTTTGCATTCGTCAAATATTGGAGAAAAATGGGAGTACAATGAGACAGTACATCAGTTATTCATAGACTTCAAGAAAGCCTATGATTCAGTTAGGAGGGAAGTAATGTACAACATTCTAATAGAGTTTGGGATACCCATGAAACTAGTTAGGTTGATTAAAATGTATTTAAACGAAACATGTAGTAAAGTCCGTGTAGGTAAACATTTGTCTGATAAATTTCCTATCCAGAATGGTTTAAAACAAGGAGATGCTTTATCGCCACTCCTTTTCAACTTTGCTTTAGAATATGCCATTAGGAAGGGCCAGGGAAATCAGGTGGGATTGAAATTAAACGGGACACATCAGCTGTTGGTCTATGCCGATTATGTGAATCTACTGGGTGATAATGTAGATACCATAGAGAAAAACACACAAACTTCAATTGACGCAAGTAAAGGGGTTGATCTAGAAGTACTCGTAAACACAGAGAAAACTAAGTATATGTTACTGTCTTGTCACCAAAATGCAGGGCTAAATCATGACATAAAGATCAGATATTTGGGAACAACAATAACAGATCGAAACCTGATTCAGGAGGAAATTAAGAGGAGAGTGAACTCAGGTAATGCCACGGAGATTGCCACAGAGGCGAATGTGCAACGGGTTGAAGACTTAATCCGAGCAGACAGAAGGGTAATTATAGACACTATGGTCACTGCTATTGGTTGTTCACATGGTATGGCCTACCTCATAATGCATGACAGGTTAGGTTTTCACAAAGTCTGTGCACGATGGTTGCTGCACAACACAAAATGCAATGAATGGGTCTGGCATTACAGCATCTCAATTGCTACCATGATGAAGGACACAATATGCTAACCTGAATTGTCACAGGTGATGAGTAGGGACCGGATTTTTATGCCTTAATAATCCCTTAAATATGTATGCATTTATGCATGAAAAACTTCCGAAATATGCAATAAAATATGCATATAAAAATTTATACCAAATATTAAAATTGATTTTACATTATTTTAAGACCAACAAATCAATATTTAAGTTCATTTTATGTAACCACTGAATGATTCACTTGCAATAAAGAGCTATACATGCAACAAAGCCAACATATTTCATTACAAATTTGAAAAACCAATGGTACTCACATTTAGCTTTCCGAACTTTCAACTTCTCTTCTGTTGCAGTTCACAATTACTAAATATTTCAGGTTTTCCATAGTTAAACGCCTCCTATTGTCTTGTAAGATGTCCTTATAGTGGGAAAAGCTTCTTTCCACCTCACAGGAACTTAGGGGTGCATGTACAAAAGCTGCTATTTGCTCCAATGTTACTTGGCAGTTCAGTATGTTTACTGGCTAAAATTTCTTCAATTTCACAGATTTGTTCATATCCTGGATTTTTTTAAAGAATGCTGTGTATTTTCCTTTACTACTTCACCAACTCTTCCAGGAACCGAATTCAATTTGGAAACAGTGGTTTTGAACACACTTAACGACTGATACATAGTAGTATTGCTATTACTTGCCTCCAGTGAGGAAATGGTGGATGAAAAATGAAAGAAGTGAGCAGATATATAGGAAAGATTAGTTTCTAGTTCTGCGTTTTTTATTACATCTTGAGCAATTTGAATTGATGCTGCACTTTTGGGATCAAATGTATTCATGACATTCCTAACTGTTTCTAAATGGTCGGCATAATAACTCGCTGCACACAGCCACGTGGCCCAGCGCATTAAAATTCGTTCTGGCAGAAGTGGAATGCTCGGTGCTACTGCTTTAAAGGCTTCTTTTCTGTATGGTGCTTTAACAAATACCTTCTTCACAGAAGACACCAACTTGTCAACAAGCGGAAAATTTGCACAAATTGTTTCTGCAACAGGGTGCAACCCATGGACAAGGAAAGTCAAATGTGTCATATTTGAAAATATAACTTTAAGAGCAGTACTGGCTTTCATCATATAACTTGCGGCATCAGTCACAAAGGGCAATACGTGCTCATACTGAATGCCATTCGGCCATAGTAAATTCATGGAATTGATAAAAAATTCGGAAACTGCGGAGCTATTTGTGCTTTCAAATTGCTCTACCGCAAGAAGATATGGGGTAGATCGTTCATTGTTATTAAGGGATCCAACTGTACAATTTGCAATAAACCGTCCTTCACAATCTTGTGTTTCGTCGATTGATACCCACACAAAATTATCTTGAATCTTATCTCTAATGTTTTCAATTGTAAGATCGTAACACTGCTTCACGTAATTTTTGTGCACAGTAGATTCATCCGGCACTTTGCTCTGTGTATACTTCTCTATGAAGTTTCTCAGAGTAGGATTGGTTAGTTTCCACAGCGGAATATCTGCCGCTAAGAAGGCTTTGCATAAATCAAAGGAAAATTGTGAAAAACTATTATTAGAAAATTCACTAAGCAATTTTTGAACAGGAGCATTTTTCGTGGATTTAATTTTAATATTATTTTTGTGTATATTAGTGTTCAAATGCTGAAGCACTTGAAAGCGTTTTTCGCAACCGTTTTCTCACACGCTCATGGAGACTTCGGAAATAAATATGTGAAGTCCCTTATCGGTTGAATAGTATTACGTTGATAGCGGCTACACGTGAACACTTCCGACTAGTCTCTTCGTGGCCACTTTGATGGTACGCGGATGAGGCAAGTTACGAGTAGAGGACTCGGGGAAGTCCCGTCTTGGGTATTGCATCAGAAACATGAATCATGATGAAATGTTGAGTCAAATATGCAACATATTCCAATACGTAAAAGGAAAATTGTAGACACATGACCATGATTAAAAATTTGAACATAACATTAAAAAATATATACGATATACATTTTAAAAAGGAAATATGCAGTATAAATAGAGATCTTAGAAAATATGATGCTTATTCATAAAACAGGCAAAATATGCATTTATATGCCCCATCAAACCATGACCAAAATTTAAGAAATGGAGTAATTCATACATATATCCAAATGAGCATATTTTCTGGTTGCAAGAAAGAAATATGCAATTGCATTGAAATCCGGTCCCTAGTGATGAGTCTTGGGTTCACCAATACCAGCCTGAGACAAAGCGTGCGTCAATGCAGTGGAAACATCCTGCGTCGTCTGCCAAAGAAAGTTTAAGGTGACACCATCCTCCAGGAAAGTGATGCTCACAGTCTTCTGGGATCACAAAGGCATACTGCTCACCTCATTCCAGCCTCAACGACAAACCGTAAATGCTGACTCCTACTGTAACATTCTCAGGAAACTTTGTAAGGTCATTCAATGGAAGCGATCAGGACTCCTTACCAAAGGCAGGTTGCTCTTGCATGACAACGCACGTCCCCACACTGCCAACAAGACAAATGAGATGCTGCAAAATTTCAAGTGGGAAGTCCTCGAGCATCATACATAGAGCCCTGACCTTGCTGCAAGCGACTTCCATTTGTCCGGCCCTCTTGAACCTCATATTTTGGCCGAACACTTTCCTGACGATGAAGCTGTAGAGAGGGAAGTCACTACCTGGCTCTGACAGCAGCCCAAAGAATTTTATGCTGCTAGTTTTCAGGGGCCTGTGAAACGATGGGACAAGTGCCTCAATGTACAGGTAGATTATGTTGAGAAATAAAAGAATTTTTCAAATCAGTTCTATATCCACTTGTAACTTAATTACCGATTTACCTATGTATAAAGTAATGCCATTTCACTCTTACCCACATACAGACAAGAACCTTGTGTGTCGGAAAATAATTTCCCACATAATTCTCGATTGAAATATAATTACTTAAAGATACAGGGCAGAATGAACTCTGATCATCTTCTGACAATGATGTTATAATGTACTGAGAAGGAAATAGGTCTGAAAAGCAAGAGAGAGATGGAGCTCAAGATCAGAATAGGTTTCTTGTATGTAATCCGACTGGAGGTGACAATGTTATCAACAAATTACTCAATACCACAGGTTTGAGACAAGAGTAGGTGAAGGCATGGTAGTTGCAGTTGCTTGTCACCAGGGTTACTTTCTTCAATTTAATCTATTGATGCTCATGTCAGTAGTTGGAATATATTATTCCAGTAATTCAACAACTGCTCTCTGCCGATTTCCAGGGCTGGTATGGGCAGGATATTACAAGGCAAAGATGAAGAAGCATTACTTTCCTAATGACTTACTGATGTGTCATTATCTTAATCTTCCTTTTTGTGGCCCTCTGCCTGGCTGATTCAGTCATCAACCTGTTTGTTCGCTTACACCACCAAGGAATGTATATTATTGTGACATCTCACAATACCATCTACTATTCATGGGTAGTGAGTGAACAACCAGTACACCTAATCCACTCGAAGTCAATGGTGCTCTTAATGGCAGCTGCGATATGCTTCTCCACGGAATTCAAGTGGGCCACCCCTGCCATCATAGGCTCCATTAGAGTTACAGCAGTACCAACAGTCTCCACCAGCTTCTCAGGACAGCTGAGAGACTGTTCTGTATCACTGTACTCCATGAAATGTATGAAGACATTGGATAATAGCAGCACTTCAGATGTCACGTATGTCTTGCACGCATCACAGCTGACATCACGAAGCACCTGTCTGACAACAGAACCACTGACATTGGCTACTGAGAACACTTCCATGTCACCAGCGTGTACTGCAGCACTAGTGTCCTGTACTTGTTGAGCAACAAGGAAACTCTCGGGAACATCATAAGTGATTTCCTTGACATGACTTGTGGATGGATTTGGTGAAGAAGCATCAGGTGCCCTGAGCAACGACTGTAGGTTATCCAGAACAGTAGCACCATCCTCACAACTACTTCTACACAGACCTCTGATAGTAGGTGCCTTTATTCCTCATAGTAAAGTTTTAACCACCTTATTCTCTTATATACCACATTACTGATAGTGTATTCTGCTTTTAAGACATTTGAATTAGCCTAAAAACATTAGAATCTGTGATATACACGTATATCCTTTCAAGTCTATTGTATATTGATGTACAGTTTCATAAGTAATGAATGATGATAACAATGATGTTTGTTCACAACTGGGTTCAGGGGACAATAATTTTGAAAATTAGCTCTCATTATTCTCATTAGCCACTTCTTCCATAACAGAACATAAGTCACAGTATACAGTTCACTGGTCCTTACCTGTAGCAACCAGAGCATTGTGTCTTGCTGCAATGATTTTATATGCCTGAGTTCTCCCTTCAGAAGCATTTATATTTACAGGGTTTAGGAGAGAAGAGGTTTCTTTCACTGCAAAAGTTGGTGGCTGCTGTTGGTAATGGTTGCACTGCAAATATTTTAAAGGAAGTGGAAGGACCATATGCACGCATAGGAATATATGTTGCAGGGGATGGCATCAGTGTCTTGTTGTAGGTGGTGGGAAATAGAACATCAGGATAGTCTTTGTGACTTATAACTGAGGGCAAGGGATCCAAGTAAGGGGCAGGAGATTGTGGGAGTAATTGTGAAACAGAATCTGAGCCACTCTGTTCAGGCATACCCTTTCAACTGTAGTGAAATCGCTTTCCAAGAAATGTCTGCTGAACAAATATTTCTTGTGCACTAGTCTAGAAGAATCAATAGTGCAGGATATTACAATTTTTCCTGCCCATACCACAGCCCTGTAAAAGTAGAACAAACTGTCTCAAAACCTCGAAATAATTCATCAGTAAACATTACAAACATTGTGCAAGTGCTAAATTTTGGGGTTATGTTGAATAAAATGAACGCTGACATAAGTTAAACTTACTTTCTTGGTTGGACTAAACAACACGTAATAAGGTCATTGCACCACGAATTAAGAGAGACACACTGTGCTGGATTGTTGTGGAAGTTGAAGAATTTTACTTCTTCATGCTACTGGATGACAAGCACCCAGAAGCACTGCAAATTTTTGTTCTCTTCTACATAGGTACACTGCAAGAAGCAATACAAAAAACACCATCACGGTACCCTCATGACTCTGCATGTTTCCCCTTTACCTGATACATGGAGACTAGTGGTTACCTTCAGGCTGCAGCAGCCCCACCCCTCCCCAGTATAAATTGGATAGGAGGGGATACAAGGTTAGCTGAGTCCCCAGAATTCAGACCTGGTATGGATGATGTGGAGAAGGGGAAAATCTCTTGCCCCTGCCAGGAATCAAACCCAGATTCCTCAGCCGATCATTTAACTTTATAATCAGTTTCATAACCAAACAGTCTGCAATGTTTATCAATGTTCTCTTAGCAAAATTATGGTTAAATATTATATGTAACATATATTAATACGAAATGTTCCAAGTTTCTCAAATGGCTATTCATCTGCTCTTGGCAAAATTATAGGCAAATAGGTATTATATGATCAAATGATATACAGTAAAACTTGGTTATAGCAACATCGGTTTCTGCGACACCTTGTCTATTGCGTCAAATATTCAATGGTATGAACTAATTCCTCATAAAGCAACTGTTTTTATACCTTGCTTAGTACGACATGCACAAATGCATCAACCTCGTATGTAACGTCATTTTCATTCCTGAATTTCTCTGATATCGTGGGAAAGTTCGATGTGTCTGCCCACCCTCACTTTCTCTACTTGCTGACGTGACTGTCCTGGAAGAATACGACCGCGGGCTGCAAGAGGGGCGTGGGTTTTATGCGAAAACAAGGGTGTGGGGTGGGACTGCGTGAATAGTGCAAGAGGACGCGGCAGGTTGTTAACTGCATTCCTTTCCTAGAATCTCGTCTAACAGGACCTCACATTGTCTACTTACCCTATAGTGTTCCTGCCTAAACCCAGAGAAGTGCAGTAGCGAAAACATGGCAATGAAAAGGAAAGTTTTAAGCATTGAAGAGAAAGTTAAAGTGATTCGTGAAATATTGTGTGTATTGTCAGTGAAAAGCGCTGTAATATGCCTTTGATATTACACATTTGGGCAATTCTACGTTAATGTTACGTTAGTCTGTACTTAACTATGTATTTCACTAAAAAATGCAACATTTTAACTCGGTTTTTGGTAGATTTTTACGTGACTAACATAAGGCTACTCTGGAAGTGCCCATTTCGGTTACAACGACATTCATTTATAACGACACTATTTTTAGGTCCCTTTGATGACGTTATAACCAAGTTCTACTGTATTAATATATTTTACATTATTTCAATTTTTAGTTCAAATCTTGAAACTACAATACTTCTCCTTTAGTAATCACTTTCATTAGTTTGTATGTAGTTACAAATTGATATTACATAATGAATGCCAGTAACATAAAAAGGAAACCCACATGGGCAAGTCAAAAGTGATTAATGCTATGACAGGCATGCAAAATTATGATAAAAGACAGAACACAGAATGTTATTAAGAATATGTAACACGGGCAATTTTAAATTTGGGTCTTCCAGTTCTGATTTATTTTATAATTACACAAAAAGATGAGAGAAGAATTAGTAAACATTGCTTTATCAACAAAGTTCAATAATGTATACAGACACAAATCACATATCTGTACAGGTAAGTTAATGAAAGTCAGTCTAGCCTGACATATTGCAGTAAATGGACAATTACATGGATTAAATCCATATTATCGAAAGTATGAGTAGAAAATGTTTCTCCCTTTTTTGGGTATACATGAAGTTAGGTTCTTGTAGATGCAATAAGCCAATAGCCATGGTATTAAAACTGGAGGGCTGTATATATGATAGAATGATAGGAACATACTTAAGTTTAATAATGGTGACTCTGAGAGCTTGACCAATGATGCATGGAAAGAGAAGCATCAGTTTTAATGTGAAAACTTGATTGAGCAGGTTGGTGTAGTGGCAACACACTATAATTATATTCAGGAGATGCTCAGTTTCAATCTCAGCCAAAACACCATCTATCCTGCAAGCTTTCTCATTTATTTTCCTCGTGCCCTGCCATGGCAATAATCCCTCACAATTAGGCCATGCCCACTTCCTTCAAAATCCTTTTCAATTCATTATTCACCAATCATCCTACCTTTCGATGCTATACAGTGAGACATTGACAGCATCATTTAATAAATCATTATAATTCACTCTGTATTTCTTATGCTTCAATTTATTAGAACTGATGTAGCACCAGAGCACACAAAACATTCAAGTGCTACATAAAAGAAAATGATACAAAAAGAATGTTCTAGTAGTTGTTTTGGAAGTCTCTTTCTTTGCTGTTTCAGCCAGTCACACATATGATCTTATTTAACCGTTCAGCGTGGTTTGACGCGTATGTTTCGTCCAGCTGCACACCTATGTTATAACGCCCATAATAATTGATGGTTTTGCTGTAGATTGTTAGATTTTTCGCTGGCCTGTTGTCACAAGTACAGAGTATACCAAGCCACGAGTTTAGCTGAGCTAAGTCATCGTTACATATGCCTGTCTTGCAGCAAATTCGTGTTGCTTCTGGTAGCGGTTTCCTCATGCAATGGCGTGTTTTCTTTGCTATGAAGTTATAAACAGCAGAGATGTGATATGTGCTGTGTTTATAATATCATATTGCCCTGAGCTGGCCACACTAACACACTCAATTGGAATTCTTAGAAGAGGGATGTCCAAAAATTTATTCTTGCGAGATCGATTTCGCACAGTACATAGGCCCAGTTCTTAGAAAAACGCCACAATTTAAGGCAGAACACTGTGGTCACCCCCTGTGACGATAGGGGTGTGTGTGGGGGAGGGAAAAGAACTCATTGTTTCATGTATTATCGCTCCAGTTGACTCCATTTTATCGTACTGACCTTGGTGGTCGTTTCGAGGGATGACCATAAATATTTTTTTGAGCCAGCTAAGCTCTGCTTTCGTTCACTACAAACCAGACAGTTCTTAGAATAACTTCATGAATTCTGTGGTCACCCCTACGACATCTACTGCCGCCAAAATGGATGGAATATCAAAGGCATAGCAACAACCCCTTGTTATGANCTTTTAAGATCATTTTAGTGAAAGTTTCATCCTTCAAGGCGTACCATTCACTGCTCAAATACTAAACAACCTGCTTCCATTGCCGAGATAAAGGGCGCTCATATTATAAGGTAAGGTTATAAAACCACCTTTTAAGATCATTTTAGTGAAAGTTTCATGTTCCTATCTCATAGAATTTAAGAACAATGATGAATAAATCATTTTCGAGCAAAATTTAAATGGCCGGCTGAATATATTACCGCTGGAGACGCGGCCGCGGAATTTAAATGACTGCGCCAAAGGGTTAATATTAGAAAATTGTCTGAAATTGCCATAGTAATATGATTTACTTATGATAAGTTGGTAGCTTAATGGTTTAAGTCAGTGCAAACCCCCTACATAACTACACAGTTTCTGTTCAATGTATTACTATACATTTAACAGTTTCATAATACTACGCAAGTTCAATACAAAAAAAAAAACCCTGAATTGTAGCCAAGAACTAGATTTGTAAGTGCATGCGATGAATTAGATGCCACTGATGATTCTCATGGTACAGGATCTGACAGGACAGGGCAATGTTTTTAAGCTGGTATGTTTTCACTATTTAACAGAAGCAGATTTTTTTATTTAAATTAATACAGATTCCCAAATTCAAGTATTGTATTAAACTGCCATAAATATGTGATGAAACACATGGATAGTATTAGGAACATTTATGAAATTTTAATTCTTTGCCAAATTACAGGCATTGTCTCATTACTTTCTAATTATTCATAATACTTTAAATAGAAGTAACAAGAACAGGACGATCTCTTACCCTACAAGTTTTAACTATGACAGAAATCTTCTAATTCATGTAGCAGTAATGTATTTAATATGCGTGCAGAATTACAGTATAACTGTGGGCAATTACGAACACCCAACATAATGTAATAACATACCTGGTGTTGCAATGAGGTCCACATATACACATATTTCTTGACTTGCTTATATTTTACAATGAAATCGTGTGACTCTTATTTTCTGAAATGAAACTTGTAAAAAATAATGTATTTCATTTGCAATGCATGTCCCAGTTTCTTGAAGCATGCTACACATACTGTCAAAATGTAAATCTGGCAGGTAAACATTACACATCCCTTATGCAAACAACTGTGTGATGAATCTTGCAGCATTTATGCTGAGTGAAAGTTCAGTATTTCAAACAAAACTAAACAAAATACCACTGCAAGAAATATTATGCTGAACACCTGTCAACATACCAGTGGCTGTGCTATTAATGAAAACATAAAGACTGGCAAAAAAGTATTATATAAAAAATGCAGAGCACACTCAGGCTCATGATCATACATCTCCATTGCTTTCACTTACACTTCGTCAACATTCACACATTCATGAATTTTAATTGAGTTGCAACAATATTCTACAACATGAAATGAAGCAAAACATCATTTCTTTCACAAATCACAATAAATGATTGAAATTCCTGACACTGTTAGTTGACTTCTGTCACTTGCCTCTACCTGTATCATCACAATTTCAAGATATGCATAACCACTTCACTACTGATTTTCTACAATATTGAACCATGTTCGATTACTATGTTCAGATGCAGGAATCCTGATCTGCACCAGGTGAACAGGGCCAGAATTAGTTTGAAGTGCCTGTGTAGGTGCCAGAGCAGCAATAGCCGTTCCATCTTCAGCCACACCATGGGCCTCATCATACGTTGAACCTGCAGAGGAAAGCATATGAGGAGTGGCTGGAACGACCAGGGTGTGACGCCCCTCTCCTCCTCTCGCGTAACTGGATGTGGTGGTGGTGATCTCAGCTA
Organism: Cryptotermes secundus; assembly: GCF_002891405.2. Taxonomy (NCBI): domain Eukaryota; kingdom Metazoa; phylum Arthropoda; class Insecta; order Blattodea; family Kalotermitidae; genus Cryptotermes; species Cryptotermes secundus. The sequence goes on along the minus strand of NW_019722429.1, from coordinate 144,960 downwards.
CTGAACCTATGTCAGCATGGATGTTAGCTATTTCATTAGGATCAGCAAAATGAACCTGACCATCAATAATCAGATGTTCTACAGCCTCTTGCACTATGTGCTGCTCACTACCATCCTTCAAATCTGAGTCATCACTGCCCATAACAACAGTCTTTTCTGCATAACAGCGGTCACCACCATCTTGCTGAATGATTACATGCTCCTTCAGTTCAGCAATGTACAACTTTGTCTCCTCCTGGTGATGACCTGAATCATCTCCCACAATCGTCATCTCCAATTCTGCAGCTTCTGCTTCAGCTTCTGCTGCTGCTGCAGCAGCCTCAGCAGCCAGATCTTCGTCTGAAGCGAGTCGTGGTTGATTCACCACAATGGTATCATTCAGGTGGCCTTGTGATTGCATGTGGTTGTACAGCAGAGGTTTCCGCATGAATCCCATGCCACAGACAAGGCATTCATATGGCTTCTTGTCACTGTGCACAAAACGGTGTGCATTGCGATTGTCACGGCTGTTGAATGCCTTCCCGCACACTTCACAGCGAAATGGTTTTTCACCTGTTTTAACAAAATGAAATGAAATATTTACATTAGCTCATGCATTTGTCATAAGGAGCCACATAAATATAAAATTGCCACATTAAGTAATGGCATAATAAGGACTATATAATAACTATCTTTACAGAACATTTCCACTAATAGATTAGATCCGTGCAAATAAAAGGTGGAGCTAATATTTAGACAAAGTCTTGAATTCAATATAATTACATTGTACACGTATCCCCCACCAAAAAAAAATTGTCACACAAAATACAGATGTTCCAGAATAATGTAACCATATGTTTTGTGCTTTCATCCTCTAGTTACAGCACAGTAGTTAACAGAAAACTAAAACAGCAAGAATATGCAATTAGCATAATTCAGTGGAATGTTCTTCAATTTAACATTTTCCTTCATTTAGCATTCTGCTTGAATGATACTAAGTCAATAATCCTGGTGTTAAATATCCTTCGTCAAACATTATCCTTGATTTTTCTTTCAAATCTGCTGCTCCCCAAAGAAACCATAAATGGTGGTTTCATTGTATACTTAATTAATGAAAATAAAATGTTTCTATTTCCTAACAGTTTTTTTATTGGATCCATATTTAATGAAGCAAAGTTTACGTAGGCCTTAAATTAAATTTCCTTGGAAAAGGAAACAATGTTTTTGGCTCTCAAAATGAACATCACTGTAGAGTTTCAAATGTATTTCACTGGTTATTGTAATAAAACTGGTTGTTTACATTCATAATACTGTTAGTTCTAAAATTCTGACACCACAATTTTCATATTGTATGAAAAAAAACCTGCATTTTTATTTTAATTCTTAAGAGCTAAACTGCGAGAGAAAAGGATGGAAAGTTATGTAAATATAATAAACTGTATTTTCCATGTTAGAAACACATAATCAATGACAAAATTTTACCTGTGTGAATACGGCGGTGTTTCTTGAAGTGTTCTGGGTACACAAATGTGGCATCACATGTAGGGCACTTGTATGGCCGTTCACCTGTATGAGCGGCCTTGACGTGATAATCCAACAGGCGGCGACGCTTGAAGCCCTTACCACAATCTTCACACTTGTAGCGTTTATCCTGGTAATGTGTGGCTCGTTTATGTGACTGCAGATTGCTGCGTTGGCTGAATGTTGCACCGCAGAATTCACACTGGTAGGGTTTCTCACCTGTGTGAGTGCGTTCATGATCACGAATTTCTGCCTTACGTGCAAAGGCTTTCCCACAGGTACGACAAATGAATGGTTTATATCCAGAGTGCACCACACTATGTACTTCCAAGTTGCGTGCTGTACCAAATGCCTTACCACATTGGTCACACACATAATTTCGCATCCCAGTATGTGTACGCTCATGTTGTGAGAGATTCTGTGCACTCAGGAATGTCTTTCCACAGTCTCCACATGAGAAGGGCCGAGGACGCACTTCATGGGTTTTCGTATGTGCCTTGTATGTGTACTTAGACGCAAAATCCTTGCCACATGCCTCACAAACATAAGGTCTAACCCCAGTATGGGTGTTGATGTGTTCATCCAGAAGGTTTCTTGAGCTGTAACGCTTCCCACATGTCTCACATGTCCACAATTTTGTTTGTGGATAGTGCATGCGTTTGTGCACACGGAACAGACGCAAGTTACTAAAAATTCGATTGCAAACCTCACACTGGAAGTCACCTTCTTCTGTTGCTACATGATCATCCAGATGAACAGATAATTCATTGCGTTTTCTAAAGTCTTGTCCACATATATCACAAATGTATATACGAATATTGTGGTGGCTCTTCAGGTGGTTCACCATTCCTTTCATGTCTCCCAGTATTTTCTCATCACCATTACAAAGCAAACATACAAAATCCACACCTTCCTTCTCCACTACCTTGTCTGGAATCTCTGATTCTTGTAATTCCAGCCTTTGTGATTTCTTCTTGAACATCTTCCTTTTAGCAACATTTTCTCTATCAGTGTCATCATCAGGTTCAATTTTTATTTTCACTTCACAATCAGGATCATCTTCAGTACCAACTTTTGCAGTTACAATAACATCTTGGTTCATGTCACTGTCACTGTCATGTTCTGACAGTTCCACTTCACAGAGAGTATTTTCCTGAAATAACATAGTTACATATGAGAAGTTAATTCTTTCAACTCATTATTACTCTGACAGAACCTAACATTTTGCATAATAGCATGATCATAAGCAGGGCCCGGATTCTGATGACCTAAAAATATCTGAAAAATGATCTATAAAATGACCAAAAAATATTTAAAAAATGACCTAAAAACTAATTTCTAAATTTTCTTACAATCAGGTAGATGCGGTCTGTGTAAATTAGTTTCCAATTTCTTGATTTTATGATACACGGACATCTTTTTAAATCTACCCCTCTGCATTTCTCAGGCATCAATTTTATGACATAGCGGTGGCTTAGAAAGCGGCACGGGACAGTAACGGCAACTCTGGTGGCTTAGAAAGAAAAATAATGTGCCCTCTCACAAACAAATCTATTATATTTAGGGACAGAGGCTAGAGATACAAAATTTACTTGAAGAACATAGATTTCTACTTCACGAATGAAATATCTTCAGTTTGATCAATGAATGTCAATTATTAAAAAACGTGAAAGATAACCAAAATTGATGTAAAATGTGAAAAAAAAAATGACGAAAAATGATGTAAAAACTTGTAAAAATGACCTAAAACTTAAAACATACAAAATATGACAAAAAATGCACAATAAAATTCACATTTTTATAACCAGAGGTTCATAATCGGGGCTTTAGTACTTAAAAGCAACATTTACTACATAAAGAAAAGAAGATGACATGTCATCAAAATCCGGGCCCTGATCATAAGAAATGGCAACTTTTATGGGATATTTTTGGATGACAGAAATGTCAAAGCAAGGATACTTTGGAACACTAACTGTGCATGTACAAGAGCTGTGAAATAAATGAAATCTGCATAAATATCTAAATGTCTAGCATGTACTTTTAGGTTCAGCATGCTGAACATTTTTGGCACTCTGACAAAATACTGGTGAAAATAAACTATTTTCTTTAATACACCTTCCATTTTGGATATAGTATTTTATGAGCATTGTATCTGATTCACACACTTTTGGACACCATGTATGAAATCTGTACTTGTATTGTCACTACATTTGTTCTCTTTAAAGGTAAAGGTAAAGCTGTCCCTGTGCTTAACTAATTAAGCACCACGCCATGAAGGCATATGGGGGGTGAACATATATATATCCACATTTTCTCGACCTCAGTATTAGTTGGAGGTGAGTGGTCGGCTTCACATTCCAGCTGCTTTACCCCCGGGGAAAGGGCTCCCAGTACCCATTGGATAGAAGGTTGGGTGGACCCCAGAGTCGGTCTGGACGACATGGAGAATAAAAAATTCTTGACCCTGCCGGGACTCAAACTCAGACCCTTACATCATCCAGCTCGTAGATAGTCACTATACTGACTATATTACCCTGGTTCCTGCTCTCTTTAAAGACCACAATAATATAATAATCAGTCAAACAGGCAAAAACCATCCCGTAGAATTATCAAATTATGCCTTTACAGTCATAAAAAAAAGGTTTACATGCCAATACCCTTTCTACAAATTTTGATAGCACAAACTTAAACAAATTGTGAATACTAACTACCATGCAAATAGGCTGTAATGATTAACATACATAAGTAAAAATAATGGAGGTCTTTAGTCTACAAACTGAGAGTAGCCTAAACTGGGAAAGTCAGAGAGAACTCAGTTCTACCAAAATTAAGCATAAGTATCACAATAAATTCCCTCAGATTTACTGATGCTCAAAAACTGTTCAAACGGTGTGCTTTCATTTCCATTTAATCATGATATATGATACATTTTTAAGTAGGGCATTTGGCAGTAATAAAATATTCCTTATGCAAAGGAAAGCCATTAGAATCATGGCAAATGCTCAAAAAAGAGGTTACTGTAAAACATTATGTAAGAAGATCCATTAACTACTTCTAGGCAGTAAGTATTTATTAGCTAACATTTATAACAGATAGCTCAAAAACTTCTGGACAAATTCAGGGGTTCATACAGACAATATAAGACACAAACTTGATCTCAACAGACCAACTGCCAAGCTCAGAGATACGTGTATACTCTGCAATGATAAAACTATACGAGCTGCCTACCAAAATTAAGTCTCCATTAACAGTAAATAAGTTACATGGAAAGAATTCCTTTTGACCCACACCAACTCAGTTGATAGACTTCAGTCACTAAGAGACTGTAATCATGTGTATGAGTGTTTACATATATAAAACTATATATGCATATATTACACACAGATGAATCAGACATGTTAAATTTATTTACTTTACATGTTCATATATTTTAACTGTAGTGTAATTTTAGCTCTTTCTAAATGTGCTGTAGATTGGCTAAGGAAATATTAATAGTGTAATTATGTATGTTACTATTTATGGGAAATTACAGAACAATTAATTGTGATCCAGGCAAATGGGGGAGAAAATGGCAATGGATTGGTCATACCCCAAGGAAAGCCACTGGATTGACAAAGAAGTCTGCATGAGACTGGAACCCCCTGTGGGCTTGAAGGCATGGGTATTCCAAAAAGACCCAGCAGATGATGGGTGAGGAAGAAGTGATGGATAGGGGGAGCCATGAAGCGAGGTTAGAAGACTTGCTGTTGACTGGATCCAGTGAAAGCATTTCACAGATGCCCTATGCTCTAGAGGGAGCAACAGGAATTAATTAACAATGTATTCTAATATGCAGTACCACTGCTATGCAACGATCGTAAGAAGGAACGTGTGCTGACTGGTAACTGCCAGTAAACACATCAACAATATTCAAGCTATTGCTAGGCAAATGCCCATAACAACAATAGCGGGATTGTTGGAGGCGGTGTTTTCTGCTGGGTCCATCCCGAGGCTATATAGCAAGGACTTCAGGTGGGCTGAGGGCAGTTCAGTTCAGTAAAGTAGTTAGATGGTGAGAGTGTTCAGGTGGGGAGTGTTAAACAGTGAGCCGAGGAAGCTGACGAATCTCCATTGTTAAAATTCGTTACCAGGAAACGTCTAGTAAAACCACTGCAGAGGAATAGTTATTGTTGTGAGCTGTTACAAAGCAATGCCTAGTGAAAGCAGCCTGAGGAGACTTAGCATGGAGTGATTATGGAGTGGAACTCAGTGATACTGTTATACAAGGGTTTGATGAAAAGTAGTGGCAACACTGCCGTTACATGAAAGATGTGCGTCAGGTGGCACTAGCTCTGTCTGTAGCTGATAGAGGAAGTTCAGTTGAAGCAGTGCAGTGAGTGGCTCTGGTTGTGTTTTATTAAGTTGCACTGTGCATTGTCTTGAAGTGCAGGAGCCCAGTTCAAGCACCCTAACATGTTTACAAAACAAGAACGCTCTTGGATAAAAATTGAAGTTGCATGGGGTCGTAGTGCACAAAACTGTTATCAGGGACTGTGAGAAGCATGTGGTGATGTTGCTTTGCCATATCACACAGTGGCACGATGGGTGAAATTGTTCCGTGAAGGGTGGGATGCCATTCAGGATGACCCCATGTTGAAACCACCCAATTTAGCTTCTTGCTTCTTTGCTGGATGTCGATCGTCGATGGGCTGCGCGGGAGTTACCTGCTGAGGTAGGCATGTCACAGAACCGTATTCCATATTCTTGGATACTGCAAAACTGCAGCACATTGGGTACTCCATACAATGTCCAAGGTGCAACAATGGCAACATTATGCAATTACACAGGACTTGTTAGACCAGTACAAGAGGGAAGGTGACGACTTCCTTGGAAGGATCGTCACTCTGGACAAAACTTGGGCTCGCTCATACGAACCACACTTGAAGCGACAATCAAATGAATTGAAGCATCCTGGCTCTCCTCGTCCAAAGGAAGTGTGCCCTACACAGAGTAATGTGAAGGCAATGTTCATTGTGGCATATGACATTGGAGTGATACTGCACCACACTGTACCTCAATGACAGACAGTAAACGCTGCCTACTACTGCAATTTCCTGCGTAATAATCTTCATCCAGCACTCAGGAGAAAGTACACTTGTTGGTAACAAACCCCATCATCCTTCACGACAATGCAAGGGCTCATACTGCTGATGCTGTCAAGGATCTCCTTCGCTGCTGGCGATGGGAGATACTGCAACATCCGCCATACTCACCCAATATGAGCCCGTGTGATTATGGTAGCTTTGCCAAAATGAAAGAACCACTGCGAGGGACACGTTACAATACAAGAGAGGAGATTATTTGTGCTGTAGGGCTGTCACTGCTGGACATCAATAGAAGTGGATGCGCTGATGGTGTACGACGCCTTCCACAAATTTGGCAGAAGGTGGTACACGTGGGGCGATTATATTGAAGGAATGTAAGTGTGTTTACTACAGGTAATTAAGACATTTCAGAACTATAGAGGTGTTGCCACTACTTTTTATCTGACATTTGTAGTTAGTTGTAGTTATGACCTGTAAGTGGTCAATAAATCTACTCCCCAATCCATATGCCATCTACAGTAACACATGCACATGACACAGGTTACTAGGTCTGTCACAGGTTATTTTGCTCTTGGGATACATGTCTATACATGACAGTACATGTCGTACTGTACTTCTAGGTGTCTTCTGAATGTCAAATACTGCACCCACATTCCACAACTTCCTTACAACAATCTATTTCAGGGGTGAACAATCATTTTTGCCGGTGGGCCATATCATGCAACAATTTACATAAGCTCCATCTTTTAATAACATGGGATGAAAGAATCTCAAGTTATTTAATAAATCTGTACTAACTGTTGTTATTATACACCTAATTATAAAAGAACATGTTAATATTAGGTGAACTTGAATGGATGCAGGAAGAAGCAGCCATTGCTTATTTGAAGGTACAATCCCAGAATCAGCCCAGAGGAACTGAGAAAAACCAGATAAACCTCAGTCAGCACAGAGTGTATCCCCACTTTGATCTAAACTGGGTACTTCCTAAATAAAATCCAGAAGCATTAGTGCTTTGCCCAACTTGCTTAGATTTTTCCTAAATGAAACTGTAAAGGTTCATCTCGGATCTCACATTTATAGAAGGAGAAAATTACGGGTATACAAAAAATACAAATTAAAACGGTTTAAGAACACCAAATCATATAGCAAACATGTTTTACATTAATTCATTAAGAAGTAACTTTGCTTATGAAGAAAATTACTCAATGTCAAATCATGCCAAATCAAACAATGCCATCAGCCATGTCATCGCCAGTTTTTATGGTTTTTATTCTACAAGTACATATCCATGATGTATAAGTTTCTGAAGTTTAATTTTTTACAGTTAATAAACCTCTATATATTAATTAATAAACTGATGCTGGAAGCAGCGCCATCAGCAGCAACTTTAAGCAGAGCAAATGATGCTCAAGATGGTTCAACTTCGTATAGCAACAGGCGTGACCAGAGTGGTTTGAACGGCTGTTGTACTGCGATGTGGAAAGCAAATGGAAAAACTACCACATTATCACTTTTTCTGGATAGTCTCTTTCCAAAAACAGAGATACCATGTATGCGAGATGTTTCCTCTGGAGACAAAACAAACTGGAGGGGCAGATAGAAGTGCCCAGAAGATGAGGAGGAAGACGGAAGATGTTGGATAACCTTGGGGACAGAAGAGGATATTTTAATTGAAGGAGAAAGCTTGAGATTGCATTAAGTGGAGGAACTGTTCTGGAAGAGACTGTGGACCTGTCGTCTGACAAATTACTGATGAATGAATGAATATTAATTAATGAAATTAGGCCCTTTTTAGCATGTAGTATTATACCTTTTTTTTACAAATGCATAAATACCTCAGTTATACTTAAAAGTCAGAAATAAAACATTTGATGTATGAGGTTCATACAGATACCTACAGGAGTCCGGCACTTACACTCTTTGGACAAGTCTTTTATTATAACAGGGTGGACTTTCATGGGAGTGATGAAAAATAAGGTTTTAAATATGCAGGCAATAAACACTTCCTTGTAACAGATGACAGTAAATGAAACATGCTTGAAAACTAAAAAACATGATGACAAAATCATTAACTTAATTGTTTATGATTGAAAGCTTATACTTTATGGATATCTACTAGTAAAATAAAAATAACAAAAACTGATGTGAATCACCATAGGCAAGTGTTATTTCTCTGGAGCAAGGCTGTGAGCCATCTTCTGTCCACCCCTGATCTATAGGATGAATCTATCAACAAATCCATTCATTCACCCCATCTATCTAAGCTCTCTGTCTTGCACTGAAAATTCAGCAGTTACTAAAAAAAAATTCTTTACACTGAACTACATTCCACTACTGTTGAAATTTTATTTTTTTTTGGGCAGTAAAACATGCCATTTTATATGAACTTAAAGCATGACCATCTGAAAAAAAGAAATTTTACTTCTCTCTTTAAATTATGTACCAAGAAGTCTCAATTCAAATAAGAGCCACCTGGGTGAAATTTGAAGAAATGTTAAAAAAAGATCTATATGTAATAAAATAAAATATATGATAATATGAAAAAAATTAGATTAAGATCTTCAGAAACATTATTAGTGTCAATGGAGGAACTGATTTCAGTTATGACAACTGAAGAGAGATGATCAGAAATTAAACAAGCCATGACAGTATCACAGTACATTCATTAACTCTGAAATTCCAAGTGAATTTGTTATCACCTAATTTAAGTTATACAGATGCCCAGTGTACTGTGAGAACTGTCAATGTGAATGAATGAATTTGTGACTAGCTGGTTATTATCTACACTGCATTTTGTCTTCTGCGATAAAACTCATCTAACATCACATTCTAACTTTAATATCATGTAAAGGCACTACATATATCAACGTATGATTTTCTGATGATCATTACCTAAATTTGGATATTTATGTGCCCACTTAAATAAAACCATACCTATCTAAGAAATAAACAAGCAGTGGGTTAACTTCATCAGCACATACAGCCTCACAAAACAGTCAGGAAACTGTACTCTCACAACAAAGTGTGCCTTGTAGAGTTTTTGTACTGTCATATATTTGTATGGCTTCAAATGTAGCAACTTTGTGGTGCAATACATGAGTGACTTTGATATAGTGGTTTGATGTGATACCCATTATATAGATCTCTGTCAGGATCCTTCTGAACAATCTCTGATATTACCTAGTATTTCATCTGTAACACCTATTGCATTCATTTCCTGTTCTTCTCTAACAAAGAACATATTCCAACATTATGGAAGAATGTGCTGCCTTAATCCTCAGGGTTATTCTTTATTTCTGAAGATGGTGGCAACACACTGTCACAGATCAAAGTTGAAGGCTTATTATTAGATTACCGTATTTACGCATGTATAGGCCGCGTGCGTGTATAGACCGCAGCACAATTTTCAGACAGAAATTATAGAAAAAATTATTTTCTTGGAATATTGTTTCAGGAGTAGAAATTATTCCAAAATTTGGAAACGTTAATTTTTTTTTTAAATGAAGTGTGATTTCGAATATAAGCCGCACCCCAGTTTTCCTCTTGAATTTTTGGCAAAAAATGTGCGGCCTATACATGCGTAAATACGGTATATTTCCTTCCTAGAATGAATTAAAATGACTGATTTGCAAATAATTATTATTTACTGTTGATTTGTAGAATTAAAGAGGCCTTTAGGGCCTTTGCTTTCCTATTCTATATAAATGACCTCCCTCCTACACTAAACACCTCATCAATACCATAATAATGTCTAATTTCTAGTAAAAATTTAGATGAGTTCTGCATACTATCAAACAAAGTTCTCTCTCAAATGAGTAAAATGGTTTACTACAAACAAGCTGTCCCTGAACCTAGATAAAACATATGCAATAAAATTTATAACAGAAAAACTCATCACTATCCATTAAACATTTGATATACTGATAAATGTACAGAAGAGGCAGTAACCACAAAATTCCTTGGCTTACAAACTGATATTCACTTAAACTGGAAAAACCATATCAATCAGTTGGTTCCAAAGCTAAGAGGGACATGTTATGCAGTTAGATTTATGTTGCATATCAGCAACACTAACAATCTCAAATCAATTTGTTTTGCTGGAGTAATTAAACCTGCCAGCAAAAAGGTATTTACCTTGCCGAAGAAAATTGTTAGACTCATGATAGGTGTTATATCCTGTAATTCTTGTAGAGATCTATTTAGGAGACTAGAGATCTTAACTCTTCCAGGTGAATATATATATATATTTTTCATTATAAGTAACGAAGAACATTTTCAGACCAATGCAGATGTACACAGTGTTAACACAAAGAGATAAGCACTATCTCCATAAACCAACTGTGAACCTCTCATGCTTTTCAGAAAAGCACATATTATGCTGTGATCAAAATTTTCAGTAATCTGAAATCTGATCTCAAAAGTCTTATGAATGAAAAAGCACATTCAAAATAGCACTAACAACAATACTTAAACACACACTCATTCTACTCTGTTGATGAAAACTTATTGTCTAAAAAGGTTTAAAGGTTGTGTAATAGCGTAAGTTGACAGTATTGATGTACATATGTGGATGTATTTTTTGAATAGCTTCATATGTAACCAATGTGTTTTGGGTTTTCTTGTGTGAAAACTTCAGTTGTACTGCATGTTTTTGTATTTATATGACATTTTCCACATCCTACAGTCATTTGGACTAACTCTGAATCCAGGGAATGCAATGCAATGTGGTGTACTGAGTAACATTAGACATAGATAATTAACACGTGTTCATTACAAAAAATGAACTTCTTTTCTTAGAATTTTGATGTCATATCACAACAGTGAAACCTACGATACCTTATGCATAGCAGGTGTTTGTAACGAGTTTCTGCAAGTTTTCACAAATTATGGCCAGCTGGTGACGCTGGGGCCATATGTTAAATTACCGAGCTGTTCAAGATGCCATTGCAATTCAATGTTCAACGTTACTAACAGATATAGTTGATTGGTAAATGTAAATTTAGAGACCACATCATTTTCCAAATTAATCCAAACAGCACAAGTGAAGGAGTCAATCTTTATAGAGGGGAGGGCTCTGAATCTTTTCGGATGTCAAAACATTTTGACTCCACAGTCACTCTGCTTTAAGTCTGTATAGAATATGGATGCAACTATGCAATATTGAGAATGCATAGTGATATTTAAATAACTGAACATTCAGAATGCAGAGTGACTTGCATATTTTGTGCAAACAGTGTCAAACAATAATTTGTATCTGCAAGTGAATGAATGTGTAGTAACTGAAGGAGTAGGTAATTAATTACGGTGCTCCTTCTGCCTGCCTCACACTCAATACATATGCCAAAAGCTCAACAAGGCTCTTCATTTGATTAAATCCTTACTTACATGACTCAGTTAGCCAACCTGTATTAAGAAATGTCTATTTTACTAAGTTTGAATCTGTATTGAAATATGGTATTATTTTTTGGGGTGGGAGGCTTAAGGACTCCGAAACTGTATTTAAAATACAGAAAAAATGTCTAAGAGTGATTAAAGGTGTTAATAATACCATATCCTGTAGAAATATGTTTGGTGAATTTAAGATTTTAACCGTTACCTCATTATATATATATATTTGAGATTTTATGTTTTATAATAAAGAATAAGATATATTACAACTCAGTATTCTGATATTCACAGCTACAATACCATACACAAACATAATCTGTATGTCCACGACTGTTGCAAAAAAAGGTGTAATTAATATGGAACTAAAATATTTAATTGCCTTCCCCTTGAATTGAAAAGTGTTAAAGACTGTAATGTTTTTAAGAGGAAACTAAAAAATAATTGTTGTGCAGCGCTTTCCATTCCCTTCGTGAATTTTTCAGCTAATGCTGATTGATGACTAGCTTTTTGATTGTCTTTTGGTTTGCAATTTTTAATATTGTGTTTACATGTTTTATATTACTGACTTTTTCTTTTTGTCTTCTGTATTTCTTATTATGTTCCTTATAATGGTTGCTAATAGTGATAAATCACCGTGTAAATTTTATGTGACTTTGACGTGTTATGTATTCGTTATTATTTCCTGACATGTCCAATTGTATTCACTTCAGTTATGGACGAAAATAAAGTTGAAAGTTGAAAGCTCTATATGCATGAGACAAGTCTCTTGCTGAATGTCATCACAAATACAGCTAGTCATCACAGAACCCTAAGAATCAGTAAGTGTCCACGGCAAGGACATCATTAACCCTATCACTGCTAGTATGATAAGTAACTCTCAGTACCCTCTGTGCTGAATTATTTTTGAATAAATGTTTTATAAATAATTTAAGTGCAAAGTATGAAAACTTGTGATAAAATGTAACTAATCTTATCTCAGACAGGGAACAGGCAGCTGAAGTTGCAAAAATGTTTAATTATTCAGTACTTTTCACAGGGAAAAAGTCCATTTAAATCAGGGTTGTCCAAGATGGTCAAAAAAGTACATAATTCACTATCCTAGTCTTATCATTATGTCACATGTTGACCGAAGTCCACAACTTTATTTAAAACTACGAGGGTCGCACTGAGTGTCACGAGCAACAACTATTTGTAAAGTAACATGTTTTATTATTGACAAACCAAATACACCACCTCAATCTACAGACCTTTCTTTATTTTTCCACATAATCACCACTTCTTTGTACACATTCCTCCCAGCGTTCTGGGAGTTCGAAAATTCCCCTTCTGTAAAATTCCATTCCAGCCATCCGAAGATATTGACGCGCTGCTTTCTGAATTGCCTCCCTTGTCTCAAAACGTTGTCCACACAGCTGATCCTTCACAAATCTGAAAAGATGGTAGTCGAAGGGTGCCAGATCAGGGCTATAGGAGGGGTGTGGAAGAACCTTCCACCCCATCTTTGCAATTGCTTCCAACGTGAGGCCAGCAGCATGGGGATGAGCGTTGTCATGAAGGATGATGTCGTTTCATCCCAGATGTTTATCATGCAATGCACGACGGAGCTTGTGCAGCGTCTCGACATAACGAGCAGCATTTATGGTTTGCCCAGGTTCCAGGAATTCGCCCAGAATAAACCCCTCTGCATCCCAGCACACTGTGCCCATCACCTTCACAGCTGGTGGCACTGTCTTTGCCTTCTTTATTGGTGAAGAATGCAAATGGTGCCATTCCATACTCTGCCGCTTCATTTCAGGCTCGAAATGGTGAAACCAGCTTTCGTCACCTGTCACAATACAGAGCAAAAAATCATCGCCTTCGTGTCGATATCTCTGCAGCAGTTCTGAGGTGATGGCATTTCGCTGACCTTTGTGGTCTTTGGTTAATAACCGCGGGACCCAACAAGCACAAACCTTCCTATAGCCCAAGCTTTCAATCATCTCCTGTACTGCACTGTGCCCTATTCCAAGTTTTTGGGCTATTGTGTTCACAGTCACACGCATGTCATCTTGAACGATCTCATCCACTCTTTCCTTGTTGCGTTCAGTTGAGGCTGTTCAAGGACCACCGCTCCGAGGCTCATTTTCAATGCTGGTGTTCCCATCTTTAAAATGTTCCACCCATCTTCGAACACTGCTCACACCCATGCACACACTTCCATATGCATACTGAAGTCTCTGGTGAATTTTTGCAGCAGGGATTTCCTCTTTCACAAGAAATTTGATGACAGCACGCTGGCGAAACTACATATCGTTGTTGTTCATTTTGTTAGGAGTGATACTGGTCACGTGATGCAAGCTACTGACGTCACAAGACACTCAAGGTTAACACAACAGCTGGTTCCACCTACCACCCCACTCTCTTTCATCTGCTGTTCCCAGGTTGCATGCAAAAAAAAAGTTGCTCATGACTTTTGGTACGACCTACGTATTATAGAAAGCACCACACACTATATGAAGCCATTTTTACTAGCCCTGTGAAACACCCTAGTCACATGACCATGGAGCATGTGCCTCGCTGTGCAGATGCAACCTCTTACATTTCTTAAGCTAGAGGGCAGAAGAATGCAGCCATTGAAATGAATGATGCTTCGTTATGTTCCCAATAGATGATTCTATGTACCTGCCTTGAATGAGATTGGAGCAAAGAAACTGAGATTTGAATCGCTAAAAGTCGCAATATGGGTTTTGTCAATTGCAGCAAGGGTGCCATGTTTTTCAGAGATTGACATATGTCGACCGCAGCGGTGTAAGGGTTAAATCCCTGCATTGTGGACCCCAAGGCTGATCATAAATTGGCGTCCAAAAGTGTGGCAGGAAGAGCAGTTATGAAAGTGGCATCCAAAGCGAGGGTGCAAAATGTCAGTAAACATAAGCCTATTCCTTCAAAATACCATCTATTACACTACAAGGTGTCACATCCCAGAAAATAGTAATCTTCATAGTCACCTCTCCCAAGAACCTCAAATCTCACTTGCATGAAGTACTGTGTAACAGAGAAGTGTGTTTTTAGCACAATGTTTACTACGCAACAATATATTTGGAAGAAGTCTTTTATAAAGCATCACAAATAATCTGGAAGAATGTTTCCAAGTAATTAAGTTCTTTAAGAAATAACAATATATCCAACAACTAACACATTCTGAACAATAGCTAGTTACAGAAGTAGAACTGAATGCAACACATATTATAGAAGAGACACTAAATAATATCAGACACTGTTTAGAAGCACACCCACAAAAAGCACAAGACAGTTATTTCAACAAACCAGTATATTAAAGTCAACCACAGAGTTGCTTTGTTGAAGTCATACAAATATATCATAGTGCAAGAACTCCATACGGTAGACTCTGAACAGCTCTGTCTCTGTTTTGTGAGGCAGTGTGTATGGTGGAGTTCACCCACTGCTAATTTATTTCTTGGACAAGGCAGGGTCTCATTTGAATAGAAACATAAATACCTAGAAAAACAGATACTGCTCATATGCAAAGTGTATTTGCATCTTATTACAATTGGCATATGGTGTGCTATCAGTGTAACAAGAATTGCTTTTTCTTTCCTTTTGCATAAAAATAGACTCAAATTATACTACATAAATTCTCATACCCCTTCTTCAAAATCTAAGTGACGAGATCAAATACTCATATACCCATTTTTTCAGCAAGACAGTGCAACTGCCCATTCAGAAAAGAATTCGGTATGGAACATTTTTCATGACTGAAATATCAGCCACTCTTTGCCGCCTATTTGTTCACCAATTTGACTTCATGTGATTATTGTTTTAGTTGATCTGGTTGGAAAGCTCCACATAATATTTGTTTCATTCTGGTCCGTCACACTAACAATATTATAAAAGATAAAACAATCCCATCCATAATGTTATATTTTAGCGTCCTGTTGCACTGATTTATGTCCATGATTTATTCTGACCGTCTTACAGTGCATACATTTATTCACCTTACTCTTCTCTCTTGCAGTACATGTTTCAGCACAAAAGTGCTGAACACACAAAAGTGTGTTATAACACATGCAGTCACAGGAGCAAGACACAACATAAAGCACAATACACACAGGAAAGTAGGAAGAATACTCCGATAGAAGAAGATAGGTGTGACTCGCGTATTGAGATACGACATAAGGATGACAAATCCTGAACACTTTTAATATTTTTTATATTTAAAATTTATCAATATATATGACGAATATATATTTTAGTTATTTTAGTATAAAGACAACAGGGCATGCAATGAAGTAGTTCGACATACATCGAAAAGCACCTGAAGATGGCACTTCTGTGCTGAAACATGTAGTGCAAGAGAGAAGAGGAAGGTGAATAAATGTATGCACTGTAAGACGGTCAGAATAAATTATGGACAATTCCATCCAGTGTGACTGGTGAAGTTTTTCTTATTTCAATTCTTCATACCCTTACATGTTTTGGTCCTTTGAGACCATCATCAGAGGGACATCAATACAATTTGGAAACCACTATTACAATGGGTGTTCTGAATGTTAAAATATATATACATACAATGTTGACAATATACAAATGGATACAAAATCCAAAGTTTTCACAACTACAGTGGCTGTCTCGATATATTAATTTTTTTTTTAAACTTTTGTTATTTAAGTTAGAATTTATAAA
Source organism: Cryptotermes secundus (assembly GCF_002891405.2). Lineage (NCBI taxonomy): Eukaryota > Metazoa > Arthropoda > Insecta > Blattodea > Kalotermitidae > Cryptotermes > Cryptotermes secundus. The sequence goes on along the minus strand of NW_019722429.1, from coordinate 128,302 downwards.
CCAAATAGGTTCATGTCCTCTCTCTTATCACCTCTCTTGACAGGGGCCGAACTTGTGCCGCCTGCCTTTCTTGAGAAGAAGGTTCTATGATGTCATCCTGTGGTTGTTTGTGGCAGTGGTGTTGTTTTTGCAAGAACAATAATGAAGAATTGAAATAAGAAAAACTTCACCAGTCACACTGGATGTAATTGTTTTATATTTTATAATATTCCACAGAATAATTATGTGGAACTTCTCAACCAAAACAATCTGCACACACACATGAACTTAAGAGAAAACAATGGGCAGACAGTATTGCCATTTTACAATCCGAGCTTCAAATAGTTTTCAGCAACATATTCACCAGGTATCAAGCATGCCTGACAGGTGATGGAGGCCATTTCCAGCACCTGCTGTAAGGTGTGATAAGGTACATCACAGAATACATACTGTTAAAACTACCTGCTAATCACTATAAAACAGCATTTTGTCATGGTGGGTGTCACTGTATAGGGGGCAGCCTTTATTAGGCACAGAGAGAAGTTCTTTTTAAAAAATTTCTTTTAATATATATATATTCCTGTGAAAGGTAGATGAAAAGACAGGTGCAACAAGAATTAACACTACAGTCATATCTCAAAACATCAAAGACAGAGGCAGAACTAAATCTAGCATCCTACACTTCATAGTACACACCTTCTGTTCATAGTCCTCTTCACTGTTGTGAGAAGAAGATGGCTTCATTTTCTTGGATACCATTTTCTTCCGAGATCCTTGTAGAATATTTTTCCTAACATTCCCATCATCAGAACCAAGAGGCAACTTGCGGTCATCATCATCTAAGGTTGGTGAGTGTTTTCCACCATCACTCTGAATCTTTAGTGTTCGTTGATAGTTTGTTGTAAGTTCCAATTTCAGCTCTGCTAATCGAGTTTCTATTTCGTCAACTTCATTAATCAACTTGAAACACTTCTTACAGATTACATTACTATGAACTGAATCCTCACTCATTTCCTGACCCAGCACTGCTCCAATGGTATATGACAATGGTCTTTCTGATGTTGTTACTATGGTTTTATGGAAGATCTCAAGGCTATTACGAGTTGAGACACCAACTCTGCTGTTGCATATTAAACAGTGGGTGCTTTTTGGAGCAGTACCCTGCTCCTTTTCTGTGTCTGCAGTCATCACGTACTGGCTGTATCACCTAACACAAGAAAAAGTGTCATTTGTTTGGTAATTCAATTAACATTACAAACATGAATTTATATAACTTTCACAAGATTCTCTTACTTACACTACATCAACACAGTGATGCTCTTATTAATTGATGATACCAACAGCTTCTCCTAACTGCCTTATTAGATTTCAAATAATCGATCTGCTAAGGGCAAGTTGCACTAACAAATGTACTTTCAATGCCTAAGCACATAAGCTACCATATTAAGTACAACCAATAAATAAGATACATATATACGAACCTCTGTTACAAGGTATTCTACTAAACTGAATGTGTTTAAGAACATAACATTTGGGCATGGGGTTACATAAAATCAGACTGTTTCTCCGGGACATGTGTTATCATTATCGTATATTCCAGATAGTCGTGGAATTCATTAATGGTTGGGAAAAGTGACTAGGTTAGACTGTGGCTACAAATTTAACGGTGGGCCGAATCAGAAGTAAAATATCTTACTACAATTCCGATCTGGACCCTTATAATGCATAACATTACGTACAACTACTAGATACAAATTTATCTTGATGAATAACACGCAAGGTAAATTGCATGTTGCAACGCGCTAGTCAGGAGGTGTTCCTTCACGTTCTATTCCTAACGATCACCCAAGCTGTTTCAAAGACAGGCCACAGTGTTCTACACTAATCTTCTAAATCGGATAACTCAAACTAACTAATTACTAATCAAACACGTTAAACATATAAACACAGTTTTAACACAAAAATAATGATAGAAAAAATTACTATTTATTTACCAAATACAGAAATGTTCCGTCATAAGTTGCCAGCCCTGCCCAAACAATATGGCGATGATGAGGAGAAGGAAAGTTTGAACGTAAAACTTGAACATTTTACGCTCTATGAAATAATGAAGAAGTAAAGAAATTTATGTCATAAGAAAACATTTATTCAAATTTTATATCTTCAAATTTTATTTTTATGTATAATTATGTTTTTATTTCGAAGCATATCAGCATGGCGTGACTGTGTTTCATTGACATAAGGATTTCCATCAGCGAACGACTATGAAAATAAGCCCAACATGATATTACAATGCCAAATTTCTCCCTATCATGTTTGTTATTTAATATTTCAATAAATTATATGGGGAAGACCGATTTAATGAATGACTGAAGTTTCGAAATCCTGGTGCTAATCTGATGCAATAACATATAACCGATGAATGCTTTCCTGAACGCACCTAACTGAAAAAACAAAAGAATGTCAAGTTCCGGTACTTTGAGTGGTGCGTGCAAGTTGTTTCAAATAAGTGATATTGTAAAAAAAAAAAAAAAAAAATGGTGAGAATACTTTACGTTAGCGTGACAAATTTGTAAAAGCTATACTAGCAGTATTTAAAATTAAAGATGAAAATTAAGCACGATGAATATAGACTTTTTATGATATTAACCAACCCTAACCTTAGTCTTACGAAAGTTTGAATTTTTTGCAGTTACCACTGTCCCTTCTACGGACGGCCCAGAACCATCCCATGGTAAGTAAAATGTTACAAACATATTGTCATGTTTTATGTCACAATACAGCTACAATTCGACATTTTGTTTCAGTTGGTGGAATTAAAGAATGGAGAAACTTACAATGGTCACTTGGTTAGCTGCGATAATTGGATGAATATCAATCTGAGAGAAGTAATTTGTACATCGCGTGTAAGTATTTACTTCATTTGGTTGGCCTAGTGTTGTTCCTAGTACAGTACCGGACAAAAGTTCACGTTTCTGTTGTACAGGATGGAGATAAATTCTGGAGAATGCCTGAATGTTACATCAGGGGAAGCACAATAAAATATCTTAGAATACCTGACGAAGTTATTGATATGGTGAAAGAAGAAACAATGGTCAAAGGCAGAGGTCGTGGAGAGATGAGGGGTAGAGGTGGACAAGCTCAAAGAGGAAGAGGTGGAGGACGAGGTAAGAAATGTGTTCTGTTGTTTGGTACATTGTCTTATTAGAGTACAGTATTCAGCAATAACCATTACTGAAATCCAAATTTATTGACCAGTACACATAAGTGGCATAGATAAAATATGGTTTGTGTGAATTTTATAGACATGTCTGTTGAATTATACATTTACCCTAAACAATTATACATACCTTTACATTTTTCAGGGTCATTTGGTGGCCGTGGAGGAAGACCAGCCCCCCTTGGCCGAGGTGGAATTGGGCGAAATCCACCAAATAAACAGAAGAATAAGTAGTGGTATTATGTGATCTCCAATGTACTGAAAGCTCCGTATTTAAAAACACTTCTTTAAATTTGAAAAGATGTGTGATTGAGAAAGTTCTGTACGCTTATTTTATTTTTGCCAGGAACTCAAGTCTAAGGAACAATAATTTATTTATAATGGGAGGTATGCTAGTGGATTATTTTGTAATTATGGTGTTCCAGAAACACTGCTTTTGTTGTGTGTTTTTGTTCATGTGCAAGTATTACACAATACCACTGTGGTTCAATTAATGTTCATATCAGTGGACTGATCTGTACATTTTATTGCCCAGTGTGCTTCCAGGTACAATAACTTTTCAACAGCATCTGTATACAGCATGTATGCAACTAAAAACATTTACCTCATACTAAAGCTACAATTAGAATATCTTTGCTTGTCGCTTAATATTTAATGATTATCTTCCTTTACAAAACGTAGTCCACAATAACCGCAAGCATGGTTGCCTGGTTGGTCCTGAAATTGAAACATAATCTCATAAATTTTGTAAATTTCAATTTTAGGTCTTCTGCAGTACATGCAGATATGAGAATGAAGGTCCTCAGTGCATATAAAGTTCACTGTGATGTATCATCAGAACTGTGACTGAAGAGATCTAAAGTCATGTACTTGAAGTTAACATCATATCATATGAGCATTTCTACACAAGTCCTATCTCAGCTGTTGATTTAACATAAATGTATAACTGTGGTATAGGAGTGTTTGCAGGGAGTTGACCTTAGTTGGGCATCAGCCTGTTAACAAATTTACCACATTTTTTCATTTGTCATCTATCCATAATACCAAATGTTCTTAAAAAAAAACGAAATTCTTAGTTCTGTTTCTGTATCTACATATAAATAATTGGCTGCGCCATAGCTCAAGCAGTTAGTCGCTGGCTTCCCACTGTGGCGGCCCGGGTTCAATCCCGGGTCTGGTCAAGTGGGATTTGTGGTGGACAGTGGTGCTGGTGCAGGTTTTCTCCAAGTACTTCAGTTTCCCCTGCCAATCTTCATTCCACCAATTGCTCCACAATCACCCTCACCTATCATCTGGGACTGGTACAATAGGCCAGAAGTGGCTGCAGTACAAGGGACTTGGTCCCACCCCACTAGGGATAAAAAAATAACATACAAATAATCATTTAAAGGAAAGTGGGCTTCATCAGAGTGTTCCAAAATTTGTCTGTTTTATACAGTATGAGTGCACTTCTATAATGACTACTTAACAATCTGGGTCCCTTCAACAGTTAAGAAACCTAATTTACAATCTGTAAATTGCAGCAAGCATAAACACATTAACACCTGCAAATATGAAGTGTTGTCTTATAATGAAATTCAAAATGTTATTCAACATTTACAGAATCTGTAATTTAAATACTTAATAACATTTCTACACAAATATTTGTGACCAATTCTTCAGATTCTTCATATATTACACCACATGACTGGTTGTGAATCCAAACTAAACATAAAACCATTCATAAACACAAATTTCATTTTACTTAACTCCAGTTCATACGAGTATTTAAAAAACAGAAAAATTGCTCACCACAGGAGGAAAAAACTGCTAAATGTTTTAAATGATACAAAGCTTTGAGAAAGTTAACCTACATGATGTGTCCAGGATGCATTAGGACTCCATCAGACAGATGTTTTCTGCAAGACTCATTGCGAGCTTTTGGGAATACCAAAAAGTACTGTGAATCAAATTTTGACCGAGGATTTGGGCAAATGGAAGGTCTGTGCGTGGTTTGTACTGCACGCGCTGTCAGGCGATGAAAAACATGCCTGAGTGGAACACTGCTAAGACATGTTAACAGTTGGCCCAAAGTGATACAAAATTTACAAAATCTATTGTCACTGGTGGCGAGACATGGTGTTTCCAATATGAGGCTCTCACAAAGCGGCAGAGTGCAGCGTGGTTGAGCCCAAAGAAGCTGAAACCAAAGAAAGCGCGCATGCAAAAGAGTTGAGTAAAGACAATGCTAACCATTTTGTTTGTTTCCAAAGGAATCATTCACAAGGAATTTCTGCCAGAAGGTCAAATAGTGAATTCTGATTATTATCTCGGAGTCCTCAATTGTCTGTGGGAGAGAATTCTTCAAATTCGACCTGAATATTGAGAGCAAGGTTCCTGGTTGCTCCTCCACGACAATGCCCCACCCCACAAACTGAAAATCGTGCGCGATTTTTTGGCCAGAAAAGGGATCACAGTCCTCGATCATCCTCCGTATTCGCCAGGTTTGGCTCCAGCAGATTTCCGGTTGTTCCCAAAAGTTAAGTTGGCGATCAAAGGAGACCGTAATGACACCATCCAGGACATCCAAAGCGAATCCGCAGTTTTAAATGCAATTCCATAAAAGGAGTTCAGTGACTGTTTTCGAAAACTTCTCAATCGATTCCAGCTATGTACTGATTCAGAAGGAGACTATTTTGAATAAAAAGAGTGAAATTTTGAAAATAGATCATGTCTTGTATTTTTAATGAACACAGTCCTAGGAGAACCTGGACACACTGTGTATGTTAATGGGGGGGGGGGATTTCTCATCACCTACACAGCATTTCAGCTTTCATTCACATGAAGTAACTTGTGACTGATGAGTGCTATCTCCTTGGATGTTTGTAATGCTGTTTAGTCCAGAAGGGACCACCAATATTTGGAAGTAATACCCTACCTGCACCTTTGGGGTCAAAGAGAGGCAGGCAAGAAACCAGCAGTATGCACATTACAAGCAGAGTTAGCTACATCTGACTGAACCAGGATGATATAGGAATATTGGAAGCCTCCTTTTGATGATTCTTAAGATAGGGTTCTCCCAGGCCTGTGGGCCTGGACACACTGTCATTATTAGGGCAGTAATTCTGCCCTTCAGGCATCCATCAAACCTGAGCCTTCTTGGCTTCTTTTCACTTGCTTACAACCTACTTACACTTATATCTCTCTACCTATTACACACATTAATGACCTCTCTCCTTCAAAGTAACAAAAATGTCCATTTTCATGACCACTGAGTTACTCTTTTCTGTGTCCTACTGGTTTATTCTGAGACTCTGCAGAATGACAGGTCTGCTTCAACTGACTCTTGAGATTCATCCTAGTCTATATCAAGATTACACGTAGGTTGTACTGAAAGTCATGAGCAACTTTTTTTTGCATTCAACCTGGGAACAGAAGACGAAAGAGAGTGGGGTGGTAGGTGGAACCAGCTGTTTTGTTAACCTTGAGTGTCTTGTGATGTCAATAGCTTGCATCACGTGACCAGTATCACTCCTAACAAAAGGGACAACAACGCTATGTAGTTTCGCCAGCGTGCTGTCATCAAATTTCTTGTGAAAGAGGAAATCCCTGCTGCAGAAATTCACCAGAGACTTCAGCATGCATATGGAAGTGTGTGCATGGGTGTGAGCAGTGTTTGAAGTGGGTGGAACATTTTAAAGACGGGACCAGCATTGAAGATGAGCCTCAGAGCGGTGGTCCTCGAACAGCCTCAACTGAACGCAACGAGGAAAGAGTGGATGAGATCGTTCAAGATGACAGGCGTGTTACTGTGGACACAATAGCCCAAAAACTTGGAATAGGGCACAGTGCAGTACAGGAGATGGTTGAAAGCTTGGGCTATAGGAAGGTTTGTGCTCGTTGGGTCCCGCGGTTATTAACCTAAGACCACAAAGGTCAGCGAAATGCCATCACCTCAGAACTGCTGCACAGATATTGACACGAAGGCGATGATTTTTTGCTCTGTATTGGGACAGGTGACAAAAGCTGGTTTCACCAGCCTGAAATGAAACGGCAGAGTATGGAATGGCACCATTTGCATTCATCAATAAAGAAGGCAAAGACAGTGCCACCAGCTGTGAAGGTGATGGGCACAGTCTGCTGGGATGCAGAGGGGTTTATTCTGGCCGAATTCCATCATGCATTGCATGATAAACATCCTGGACGAAACATCATCATCCTGCATGACAGCGCTTGCCCCCATGCTGCTGGCCTCACATTGGAAGCAATTGCAACGATGGGGTAGGAACTTCTTCCACACCCCTCCTATAGCCCTGATCTGGCACCCTCCGACTACCATCTTTTCAGATTTGTGAAGGATCAGCTGCGTGGACAACGTTTTGAGACAAGGGAGGCAATTTAGAAAGCAGTGCGTCAATGTCTTCAGATGGCTGGAATGGAATTTTACAGAAGGGGAATTTTCAAACCCCCAGAACGCTGGGAGAAATGTGTACAAAGAAGTGGCAATTATGTGGAAAAATAAAGAAAGGCCTGTAGATTGAGGTGGTGTATTTGGTTTGTCAATAATAAAGCATGTTACTTTACAAAAAATTGTTGCTCATGACTTTCAGTACGACCCTCGTAGTTTTCAGCATGCAGCATGCTCTGCTTGCCACCTGCTTCTTGTTAATTTTTCACTTGGCTTATGCTTTGACCTTGATGGAGGCTGTACATTCCTCAAAAACACTGGTGGACTTCTGGTAGACTATACAGTAATTACATCCTTCAAATACATACGTCATGCATTACATACTTCAAATCAACCATAATTTGGGCTTAATTATGAAGAATCTTTCTTTGATATTGTCCACTATCAGTATAAAAACTGATATACAATGCCTTCATCTTCAAGTAGAAGAAAAGGGGGAGTTACACTGTGGAAATGTATTACATAAAACAACTAATAATCAGACCAAATTTGGCTTTATCTAATACAGCCCACAATGTAAATACCATTTTCCTTCTACCAGAAGATGGGGACACAGACAGCCCAGAAAATTTTTCCATAATGGTACTAAACCACTGTCACAAACAATCCCATCTACAAGTTCGGTCTAATATTTACACAAAAACATACCAGATTTATATACACTTTAGGATGTCCAGTTGGGCCACCGCCTCCATCACACCAGACCACCCGTTCCTTCCTTGGGGATGGAGGTACTTCATCAATTAGACTGATGGCAAAATTGGTGTTCACTTGCTTTGGTCTCTCGACAAAACGTGCCAGACGATAATCATTCTTATCCCATTTCTATAAACAATGATCTTTATCAGACAGTATCTGTGAAATATGACTGAGTAAAATATTTTTATATAACACAAGTACTGCTCAGATCCTCAACTCTCCCACCTCTTTTCTCAATTATATCAACCTCAACACAACCTATCAGAAGCTGTCTACTAATGGAGAAACTAAATAAACTACAGAAATTATAAATGAACCAAGGTAACATAAATCTACCTTTTCCTTCAGGATCTTATGTATCCTTACTACCTAAGTGAAAATTGGCATTAAAACTACTGAAAAGAATATGCAAGATTGTATACTTTAGAAGGTATTCAGAGATTCGGAAACAAAATTATAACAACTGTATAATTTATGCTTGCCGTCTCTTATTGCTCTCAGTAAGTATATTACAGAGTAATAAACATTTTATTAAATTAATGAGACACCAATAACTATAAAAAACATGTCACACTCAAAAAGTAATTGCACAGGACAACACTGAAGTTTGGTTCATGACACTGACCCTATTAAATGCTGAGCGATTTCTGCACCTATCTTTCTTTGCTCATGATGATGACAATGCCTTTTACAAGCAACCTTTACTGCAAATTTCTGTTTTTGTCATTTCCCTTCCAGTACACACCAGAAATGTTCGTATGATTGCAGAAAATCTGAAGCATATGGCAAACATACAGCTGCCATTCTCTTATTTTCATAGCAGGGTCATTTAAACCTGTTTTTCCACTGACAAAAGATCTCTTTTTTGAGGTTCTTCTATGTAATTGCACACTGTGCAACTACACGGAGAACTGGCATTATTAAATTGTGAAGCTATGTCTATGGTCAAGTTCCAAGCAAATGTTGATGGTATCTACTGTATCTTTTTACTAATACAAAGTGTAGGGCCACGCCATAGCTCAAGCAATTAGTCGCTGGCTTCACACTGCAGCGGCCCGGGTTCAATCCCGGGTCTGGTCAGGCGGGATTTGTGGTGGACAGAGTGGTGCTGGGGCAGGTTTCCTCCAAGTACTTCAGTTTCCCCTGCCAATCTTCATTCCAACAATTGATCCACAATCACCCTCACCTATCATCTGGGGCTGGTACAATAGGCCATAAGTGGCTGCAATACGAGGGACTTAGTCCCACCCCACTAGCATTAAAAAAATACAAAGTGTGTCAATGAATCAGGTGATTTGGCAGCGCTGTTTTTTCCTGGATTAGTTGGAGTGGGGAGGATGCCATTACTGCCACCCAGCAGCCTACTTAAAAGCATTTTAGTTGCAATGGAGCCGTGGACTGGAGCACGTGCTTTTGCTGTTAAAGCATTTTAGAAAAACAGTGACAGTTTCATGGTCACTCAGCGTGAATTTCAAAGAGAGTTTGGTATTCGTTGCAATCGTGCAGTTCCATCTGCCCATGCCATCAAGACCCGGGTTCAAAACTCTGAAGCTACTGGTTCTACAGTAAAGAAGATGGTAGTGTAAAAACAGCATGTACACCCAAGAATGTAGCGGCAGTGAGAGAAGCCAATGAACCAAGTCCACGCTGGTTTGTGCGTCACCATGCTACATCACTTGGGGTTTCCAAAGCCAGTATTCAATAGATTTTGCACAAAGATCTCCACTTCTACCCCTATAAAATTCAAATTACTTACGCACTACACAAACACCACTATGAAAACAGAGTTAATTTCTGCCAGACTTTTTTGCAATTAATTAATCAAAACCAAGATGTTGTTAACAACTTACTGATGAGTGATACTCATTTCCATTTATCGGGGTTTGTTGACAAGCAAAATTTCCATTATTGGTCAGCCACAAACCCATAAGAAATTTATGAGAGACCACTTCACAGTTCTAAAGTTACAGTATCAGTATGATGCGCAATATCTTCGTTTGGAATTATTGGCCCGTACTTCTTTGAAGATGAGTGGGAAAGGGCTGTAACTGTGACTGGACCATGTTACATTCACATGTTGGAGAGCTTTTTAGCTCCTGCACTTTCTCATCTTCCAGTCAAGGAAGAAACGTTTTTCCAGTAAGATGGGGCTATGTGCCACATCGCACAAGCTTCCGANTTTGCACAAAGATCTCCACTTCTACCCCTATAAAATTCAAATTACTTACGCACTACACAAACACCACTATGAAAACAGAGTTAATTTCTGCCAGACTTTTTTGCAATTAATTAATCAAAACCAAGATGTTGTTAACAACTTACTGATGAGTGATACTCATTTCCATTTATCGGGGTTTGTTGACAAGCAAAATTTCCATTATTGGTCAGCCACAAACCCATAAGAAATTTATGAGAGACCACTTCACAGTTCTAAAGTTACAGTATCAGTATGATGCGCAATATCTTCGTTTGGAATTATTGGCCCGTACTTCTTTGAAGATGAGTGGGAAAGGGCTGTAACTGTGACTGGACCATGTTACATTCACATGTTGGAGAGCTTTTTAGCTCCTGCACTTTCTCATCTTCCAGTCAAGGAAGAAACGTTTTTCCAGTAAGATGGGGCTATGTGCCACATCGCACAAGCTTCCGAGGGAGTTGTGAATAACCTATTTCCTAACCATGTTATCTCCAGATACGGGGACATCGTATGGCCGGCCAGGTCACCTGATCTTTCCACATGTGATTTTTTCTCTGGGGGCGTATCTGAAATCTGAAGTTTTCAAAGCTCCAGCACCCCACACAGTTCAGGAGTTGAAACACAGAATTCAGGAAGAAGGTGAATGATTGCCCATAGAGATGCTGCAAAGAGTAATGAATAACTTTAGGGAGAGACTTGCCGAGTGCCTACAGTGGAATGGTGGTCATCTGTCAGATGTTGTTTTTGGGAAATAGGCTTCTGCTTTTAGTGAGTTAATTGAGAAAAACCAAATGCTTTTATGTTTACACTGTATTCATATGTGTTAAAACTAAAACGCTTTGAAGTAGGCAGTAGTGGCATCCCCCACACTCCAACCAATCAATGAAAAAACACTGCCGCCAAATTGCCCGATTCATTGACACACACTGTATATCATAATCATTCTTCAGTAGTCAGAAATTTCTGCTGCCCTGAATGTGGTTCATTTTTACTTGTGCCAAAGTCTTTTTTTCTCCTAACTCTATACTATGCCGATAAAATTACAGTTTAATTTACTTCTAATCTCATGACAGCTGTGATCTTGACAGCACATAAGAATGATCTAATCCCATACAGATTACGACCATCAAAATTCTTTTTGTAGTAAAAAAAAGTTAAGTGAAAACAAACCGTGATAACTGTAAGTCATGCTGACTAAAACTGTGGCAAAAAATTTGTTATGAAGCTTTAATCCTCTTCATTACAATGTTCACAGACAATCAAAGGGGGATTGTCACAAAGAAAATTATTAAAATATTGGGAAGCCTTGAAAGGAGGGTCTCTTGTAAAGATTTATTTAAGAAATTCTACATTATTCAATTAGCTAGTAAATTCTTACTCTCATAATTATTATCTGTTGTGGGTAACATGGAAAATTTAAAACAAATTTGTACACACACAAGTACAATATTTTAAATCAGCATTAAAAGAGTATCTCTTATTGCATTCCTTCCATTCTTTAGCCTGTATATGTATTATATTTCTATTTCTACTTATCTACAACTACTACGTTTTACGACATGTTCTATATCCTTGGCTTATGCCTACGGATCCATAAAATGCAAATAAATTAGAAACTTAACATTTGTGTATTTGTGCAACTGATGAATTACTAAGGATTTAATTAGTGCACAATACTGTTATGTTATAATGCAAGTAACAAATTCATCATTAATTTTGATAAATTACAAAGATAAAAGGATGGTACGCAATGTTTTTCGTGTGGCCTGGTTATTAGTAAGGTTATAACTGCACAGATCATATATGTAGCATACTTGTCCCGTATGGGTTTCCTTCTCTACCGGTTCCCAAGAATGTCTTGAGATATCTGATGAATACCTAGAATGAATTACAGGAACAGTCTCAATAAATTTTAATATATCCAGTCCTTTATGTAAGACTAACATTCTTCCACCACACACAATCGCCATCTTCACATTCCTTCCCGCCCTGCTGCCATGGATCTCCCACTGTGACCTTAACATCAGGTTAGATAACCGCTGCCAACTAAGATGAGACTGTACTTGGTCACAAATCTTCCTTTCAGGCCGAGGACACACCAAGGAAACTGGCAACCTCAACGCAACCACAATTTCCGAGAATCGTTATCAGCATGTGTAGAACACATGTTTATTTTATTGCTAGTGGGGTGGGACTAAGTTCCTTGTACTGCGGCCACTTTTGGCCTATTGTGCCAGCCCAAGATGATAGGTGAGGGTGATTGTGGAGTAATTGGTGGAATGAAGATTGGCAGGGGAAATGCAAGTACTCGGAGAAAACTTGCCTCAGGGCCACTTTGTCCACCACAAATCCTACTTTACCAGACCCGGGATCGAACCCGGTCTGGCGCGGTGGGAAGCCAGCGACTAACTGCCTGAGCTATGGCGCGGCCTTGAACACATGTTACTGAAAGGAGCAGCGCAAATTGACAAAACTGCAACGCAATTCGCGCAAAGACTGAGAAACTCAACTTCTTTCCACAATTGCATTACCGCTTGGTGTCCTGGTTTCAGCTGTTCTATAACGCGCTTCGGTGATTCATTTGTTTCGTGGGATGGTAAGTATGAAAGGTTAACGAAGCTGCTAATTTTGTCTCTGTGGAGTTAATTGAGCAAGAGCCCATTACAGATGACCAACGCCACCCAGACTATGATAGGTGGAACAAAATAGATTTGGTTGGGAAAGAATTTCTCATGATACGAAAAGGCCTGGATATAGGTGAATTTCTTTCGAAACATTATAAGCGCCTCAGTTTAAATTGTCCTGCTGCATTAATATACCATTTACCTCACATATATTTCCGTCTTAAATGCAACTTAATATATACTCACCCTTCTTCCACATTTACATGGTTCGGCTGCATACGGCCATCATCATGTGTCTTCTATTTTTCTGTATGTCAAAATTTCGTAATGCGTGGGAACGTGATATTTCCTGATTAAAATAAATTGACCTAATTAAAAGAAATGAATTAACATCCCAATATTTTCCTTATGATCGTCCTCTCTTCCCACGCCGTCTCAACCGATTTCAACTACCACCATATTATGACAGGATCAGTATTATTATCTTCGATTGTAGAAGGTAAGTGCACGAAATTAAAAAATTCACTCATGCATTGCGTCCAATGAACATTTTTTTTTTCCTGTGGCGCTACAGCCCCAATTTGGGCCTAGGCCTACCTCCATGAAACTCTCCGTTTCACTTCGGTTTACTAGATCTTACACATACGGTAGGACTCCTTGGGCGAGTGATCAGCTCGTCGCAAGGCCTCTACCTGTAGACAAACATAAAAAAACGCACACAAACATCCATGCCCTGAGTGGGATTCGAACCCACGATCCTGGCTTCCGAGCGAGCGAAAACAGTGCATGCCTTAGACCGCTCGGCTACAGTGACCAGTCCAACTCACTTAATATAATGTGAGCAACTAATCAAACATAAGTTTCTTCAGTGTGCACCTGCTAATCTGGAAACCAGTTGCCTGCTTCTTATCGGCTACATTTCTCATAAATTGTGGTTGCGTTGCGGTTGCCAGTTTCCCTTGTGTGTCCACGCCCATAGACCATAACCATCCCACACCAACACTCAAACAAATGTAAACTCAAAACGAGGGCAGAATAACTACATATCAAAAACAACGAAAAACTGTAACGTAAATGAAAGAAACAGGACTCGTTGGACTAAGAGCACAAGTTTGGTCGGTGATATTATCAATGAAGAAGAAGAAGAAGAAGAAGGTATGACGGATACCTTCCATGCAAAGAAATGTAAAATGTATACATTCATCCTCTTCCTTATTTTTATGTTTTGTTACTTTTTACCCAACTACTTATTTCCTTGCCTCGACTCTATGCTTCTTTTAGGTGGTAACCATTACGCATTAACGTATCCCCCACCATAACGCTACTGATCCGTGAACATAACTCTCAGGACCGCTCAATACTGCGCAAGATGTAGCTTCCAGTAATTACGAAGAATGCACCAAAACCATTCCGATATTTTGAGCTTACAATTTGTTAGATACACAGTTTACAGCTTCTTTAATAATATCCTGCTCTGATTAAAAGTACCTAATCTTATGACACCAGGTGCCTCGTACGCACATTTATTTCTCGAATTGTAAGTTTATTCTGGAAATTATTTTTTATGGAATAATTCGGCTACGTATTTCGCAGTATTGTGCCAATCTGAGTCGAAAATCATTTTCTATGCTAATAACATTCTGCGTGTTGTCTCGACAATTGTTGGTCTCATAGAAACGTAGTCTAACATTGCGTCAGATAGTGAAGGTCAGTAGCGTTGATAGTGTGAGAAAGTGTGTCTACAATTCTGATTGCGGATATGATGTGTAGTTAAGAGCTCGAAAATGAATTTATATTCGTACATAAGAGGCTTATTTGGATTTCCAGAATATAAGAAAGACAATCAGTCACACAGGTAGCTTATTTAACATATTTTCTGACGAAATGGTGTTTAATCAGACCACAGTAAATACGCTAATTGAAGAGCTTTGGTGATAAAATACAAACATTCTGAACTGCAAGCGAAAATGGGTGATTAGTTCAATTGTACCTTGCCAGTCTGCTGTGTTTTGAATATCGATACCACGTAGCGTCGATGATAAGACAATTGAGGAATATGGAGCAGTTGAGAAAACGGAAGTACTTGAGAAAACCTTCCCCATTGCCACTTCTTCCACCATAAATCCCACATGACCTGGGTTCGAACTCAGGCCACCACAGTGGAAGCTGGTGACTAACCCCCTGAGCTATGGCACAGCCATGCCATTTTATCATTATGATAAATTAACTTGCTGTGAATAATCGTGATAATGACATGATAACCTCTTTTGTGTACATAAAACTTGCAGATTTAGTCAAATGTATTTTTTATTTTCATTTGTACCCTGTGTACTGCATTCTAGAAACTACAGTTAGAATCAGGTGAATACTGTGTACTCTTCCATCAATCCATCCATTCGTTCATCACTTTGCCTTCCTACAGTTGTTTTTTCACTTTCACTTTTTTATTTGTTCCATAAATCGTTATTGACAAACATGCCACAGGATGTAGAACATGTCAAAGATAATTATAAAAGAAGAAACAGTTCCTATACAAAGCTTTGTCAACAATAAAATAGGTACAATAAAATAAGAATAGCCTAAACATATAATGGATTATCACATTTCTTTACAGTATGCTAAAATCAAGATATAAATATAATAGTATCAAAAATATAAACATTATAAATATAAAATCAAAATAAAATTATAAAGTATATTATTGTATTATATTAAAATATTCCTCTAGTGAATAAAAGGAATAAAGATACAGAAATTCCCTCAATGCGCTTTTAAATTGTTTTATATCATTTGACAATAGTTTTATAGGAGCAGGCAGTCTATTAAAAACCTTAATCCCTGTATAATGTAAGCCTTTTTGGTACAGTGACAGATGAGACCGTGGGTAATGCATATCGAGACTGTTCCTAATGTCTCTATTATGCCTCTGGGAGTTTCTTTTAAAGTGTTCACTGTTCTTAATCACAAATATCAAAAGTAAATATATATATTGTGATTGTAAAGGTAATATATTTAGTTTTTTAAAATATTCTCTACACGATTTCCTATTTCCAATCCCTACCATAATTCTAATAATTCTCTTTTGGAGTTTAAATATTGTGTTACTATAATAACAGTTCCCCCAAAATATCAATCCATAGGTCATTATGGAATGGAAGTATGAGAAATATACTGACTTAAGCGATTCGAGGGACAGGAATGGCTTAATAGCTCTAACTGCAAAGCAGGCTGAGCTTAATTTAGGAATAATTGCATCTATATGGTTTTTCCAAGAAAAAGTGCTATCTAATGTCAATCCAAGAAACTTTACATTACTAGTATTTGCTATTTCTCTGCTCTCATACATTACATGTAAGTCTATTAGGGAGCTTCTTTTGGTTACAAATTGCATGTACTGTGTTCTCATTCAGGGATAACAAATATGTAGTAAACCAGAATTTTGTTAGCACAATTAGTAAAATCTGTTAGGTTGAGACTTTTCACAATTATACTAGTATCATCCGCATAAAGAACCATTTCAGCCTTATTATTACCTATCTTTGGTAAGTCATTCACATAAAGCAAGAAAAGCAATGGTCCAAGTATTGAACCCTGGGGGACACCGTGCTTTATTTCTCCCCAGTTTGAACTTGCCTCAGGGGAATTATTATCTAGGACCACTTTTTGGTGTCTACCTTCCAAGTAAGATTTCATTAGTTTGAGGAATATTCCTCTTATTCCATAGAATTCTAACTTTGTTAATAGGATATCATGGTTAACGCAATCAAATGCCTTCTGCAGATCACAAAAAATGCCCCCAACCACTTTTTTTTCATTCATTGCCTTCATAATTTCATTTATCAATTTGTAAGATGCATTGTCTGTTGATGTGGTTGGTCTAAACCCAAATTGCTCATTTACTAAAATATTATTACCTTCAATATGTTGCAGGAGTCTTTGATAGATAATTTTTTCAAACACCTTCGAGAATGTGGTCAATAGAGAAATTGGCCTGTAATTAGCTATATTTCTCTTGTCACCCTTTTTGAATAGTGGTTTCATAATGGAGTATTTTAAACGAGTAGGAAAAATTCCTAACGTTATAGATTTATTACAGATATAGTTTAAAGGAGAACTTATGAAGGGGGTACTAACTTCTAGCATTTTTGTGGTGATTCCATCATATCCATGAGAATTCTTTGTTCTAATAGAGTTGATAATTCTTTCTGTCTCTGTAGTTGTTGTATTTTTAAATTTAATATCAGGAAAAGGAATTTCTGACATCCTAGATAGATAATGGCTTATATTTTTGGTGCCCTTTGAGCTTCCTGTATCTCTGTTTTTAATTTTCTGTGTAATATGTTCAGCTATAGTTAGAAAATGATCATTGAAGGCATCAGGGGAGTTTTCATGTTTACTAGCAGTGTGATCTTTCTTTCTGTTTGTTACTGATCTTATAATGTTCCATGCTGTTTTCATTTTATTTGAAGAGTTGTTTATTTGCTTATTATACATAGTCTTTTTAGCTTCAATGATTACTCTAGTTAATATTTTACAGTATTGTTTATAATGTCTCTTTAAAGTGACATCATTGCTATTCTTACTAAGTAAGTATAGCTGTCTTTTATGGTTACAGGAAGTTTTTATACCAATTGTTATCCACTGTCTATTGTTATTCCTTCTACTTACTGTTCGAAGGGGAAAGCTTGTGTGGACTATTCTTAAATAGTTATTCATGAATGTGTTAGATAAGACGTCTACATCATTGCCGTTGTCATTAAATATACTGTCCCAGGATTCGTAACTCAGTCTATTTTTAAATTCCTCCACAGAATATTTATTTATGTTTCTAGTATAATATCCACTGTGGTTATCTATTTGAGTGTCAGTATCTTTTATAAATGACAATTGAGCATCGTTGGTCAGATAATCCGTTATATAAAGGGGAAACATTGTATTTTGTAAATTTTTGCTTATCTATAAATATATTATATATTGCTGTACTTGTGTGATTATGAATTATTATTTTATCCTTTGTTCATAGAAATGCTACAAAAATGAAGAAATTTAGTAATTTATAATTTTGCGTTCTATTGCTTTTTTGCTTGTTTTAATTTTCCTTCAAGTTTAGTGTGTGCTGTGATGATGAAAGCCTGTAAAATACTTATGTAACTTATTTAGATATAGTTCATAGTGATATTGGCATTTTGGGGGGGGGCAACCTTAGCTGTCTAAGCACATAGACCACTACTAGGATCATTGTGCATCTCCTAATGTTATTAGGACACTACAGTGAGCCCTGACCTTTATGCTAGGGCCAGTACTATCTTGATTTGGGCCCTCTTGATCATCAATGTGCAATGGCCAGTCAACAGCCCTCTTACCAGCCTACACTGTTTCCTGCCCAAGGCCGGTAAGTCCCTATGCAATTTGGCCAAAGCCCTTTCAATAAAAATCTTTGACTTTCACTTACCAAGTGTGAAAGCCCAGTATTGTGTCTTTCCTTCAACTACTCTTTAATCTCAGCCCACCAATACATGGAGACATTGAAATTGCTGGTTTAGGAGTGAGGAGTGGTGTACTGGCTCTTTCCCTAGATAAGTCATCTGCATACATCAGCTTAAAGCCGATTTTCGAAAATGTCACCGCTGGCCGCAACACAGGCTGCTACTTGGTTGTGAACCACGCCGGACATACCCCCCCCCCCACCTTAGGTAGCTTTAAAGTGTCGAGATATCAGATAACGAGAACGCTCTGTCTGTAGCTGGTTAAAAATAGCGACCTGCCAGCTGACAGATGCAGTTCATATGAGGGCGTGTACGGGAATGAAAAAACGGTCATAACTCTGTAACCATCCAAAATCGGACACATGTTTATATGAACTTTTTTGATCACAAAGACCTAGGAAATCACCTCCTGCAGTTATGCCCTAAAGTCGTGAAACAACCTGTATACTTTTTTGCACAGCCTGAAATCACAGCCTCATGTTTTGTGGGTATTGGGAACACATTTCCTAGCATAATGCAAGTGGGATATAAAGCTGACCGCTTGGTTCCATCTAGTTCCAAAAAGAGTGTGGAGCAAAACAGCACTTTTATTCGATTCTTCTATGTTGTCTGTTAATGAATTAAACAATTTTAGTTGTTTTATTTTCAGTAATTTGCATTGATAAAATAATTGTTTTATAGGCAAGATGATAAACCATGTGGATCCCTACTTGATGAATTTCACAGACCCATTTGGATCAGGGATGAGAACAGTGATTACAAGTAAGTCTGAAAAACTGTGGTTTTTATTAATAATTGCAGACCCTTTCTTCAAGGTGTGTTGATGACCCAAGAACAATGGAGATGGAAGTGGTATAGCCACATATTTTCAGAACTTGCATTTGCATGAGTGTTTTCTCATCTATTTCTCCCCTTCTTTGCAGTGAAATGATCAGATAACATTTCATTCTGTACTGTGGACATAGCATATCATACTCCTAGATGTTTGGGTTAAATTATATTACAGTCATTTAATTGATTTAACAATCACATGACTACAATTTCCATATAACTCCTCTAACAGAAATGAGTACCAGGAATTAATTAAATAATTTTCCTGGGGAGCAAAGGGCGGCCGGCGCGTAAGGCTGACAACCTTACCCCCATCTTTGAGGTGATTGTCTAGATAGTGTGGGGGACCCTCAACGTCTCACAACCCTATGGGCCTTCATGGCCTGGTACAGGGATAGCTTTACTTTTTTTTTTCTACTTTATATAACTATTCTGTGTGCAATTAACAATATCTCTAAAAGCACATAATCTCAGATTTTAATTTCATCTCAGTATTTTTGTTAATCCATAATGTATACAGTTTTATAAAATTCATATACATTCATATATGTCCGGAACATTATATATTTATAATAAAATAAAATATTTTAGTCTGTGATCTTAGTAGGAGTATGTTAGGAATTCTGAAGTTTTAATTTTCTTGGTCTGGTTTGTATTCCACTGCTCATTGATCTATCATGATTTATATTGCTTCATAGTATCAAGCAACCATTTTGTCCCCTGTAGCATGTGTAATTTTGCTGTGTTGTTGTTTGGCTATTATGGTACAGAAGCAAAATATTGCACGTTTCATATTTTTTTCCCAGTATCCATCCTGGCTTCTAATTTTTCATTTTTAAGATGGCATTTAGATCTATAAAAATGTTTAGGCCGGTTAAGGCAGTCTAATTTACATTGATGTTTTTTGGTTGTTTCTTGGGTAGTTATGTTTATGAATATGTGTTGTGTGTTAAGAGTCAGCTGCATACATTTACCATTGTTTGTAGAGTTGATAGCTTGTGTGGGGGATGCATGACCACCATTGCATCCGTAAAGCTGTTTGCAGAAAAACATTCAAATTGATGAGTATCAAATATTGGCAGCCCTGTCTCATATGTTTGAGGCAGGTAGATTTGTTTTTGTTTAAGGCAGGTACATTTGTTTTGGTGCCTGGAATGGCTGTGTAGTTAATGGGAGTTGAACTGCAAGAAAGTGACTAGGAGCCAGTAAGATTAAACTGTAGGTAAATATACTCGTATATCTTTGTGAATGTTGAAAATTGTAATATAATAATAATAATATAATAACATTAGTGGTCTGAAAATGTTTGTGTTCTTGTGGACAACAGGAAGTTGAGATGTGGTAGACTGTGATGATTTTCCTCCAGTGTGTGCATTCTCCTCTCCCACCAGTTACTTGTATTCAGATTTTCATTCCTCCTGCAGGAGGCACTTTTATGGCTTGTGTTCTCAGCTTGTATTTGGTATATTGTTTGAACGCTTTTTTGATTTGTTTCCTTTTAATTTTATTTATTTTCAATATTTGAAATATACTTTTTATGTTTTAAATTTATAAATGTTAGTTTTTCAGTTAGTGTAACAGTTAAGATGACATATTGTTTGGAAAGGGAATGAATTGCAAGATGGAAGTGTGGGGCAACTTTCCTGTATTTAACTTTAATAAAATAATGATAATAAAGGTTTTCATATTGTCGTGTGTTTCCTAGGCAACATGACAAGAAATTTTGTGGGTTTAGGATTTGAACAAATATTTATTGGACAGTCACTTGTACGCTCACAGTTACAGATAGTCACGACTTATAACGTTTTCAGACATTTCCTCTTCAGCGTTAAAACATTCTCGCACCACCATTCTCAGTGAAGTGTCTTATAGTCTGTTCTCTTGCCGAATACCAACTATACTTTTCTAATGTCAAATACAAACTGAACTAGTCTCTTGTCGCAGTTGGACTCTCATAACTTCCACGTGGACTCAGTAGGGAATACCATGTTGAAGGGTTAACCTTGCCCACTGCTATTGAAACGCTGCTTCAAACAACTCGTTGCTTGGATATTGTCAGCCATTGTTCCAATTCCTAGGCGTTGCAGCAGGAATGCTGGTCGTTACCTAGGAAATCAGCTCTGATCTCCGAATACCAACTATACTTTTCTAAGGTCAAATACAAACTGAACCAGTCTCTTGTCACAGTTGGACTCTCATAACTTGCACGTGGACTCAATAGGGAATACCATGTTGAAGGGTTAACCTTGCCCACAGCTATCAAAACGCTGCTCCAAACAGCTCGTTGCTTGGATATTGTCAGCTGTTGTTCCAATTCCTAGGCATTGCAGCAGGAATGCTGGTCGTTACCTAGGATATCAACTCTGATCTTCACAACCATTCCAGGTTTCTGGCAGCACACCAGAATATTGAAATTACTCTTGTGTTTTGGAACAGTTACTATAATTGCTACTAATCTTGATGTTGATTTGTTATTTGTCCACAACTGTTTCACCATATGCCATTTCACAGCCCTCTTCCTGCCTCTTGCACTGAACTAACTTGGAAATGACAGAACGTTTGGCTTCATGTCTAGACCTGCACACATGACCACTCATCGTCACTTCCCAGCTAAGAATGAGACTAAGACTGAGCTCAAGACTGTCCTCTCCCCGCTATGCCGCCATGGTTTTGTCAATGCTGGCATGTGACGCCCCTCCCCACTATGCTCATTTCACATAATATTAAAGTTAATGGCAGTAATGATTATAACAGTGAGTAATAATTAGATACACACAACTTTATCCTTCTGAGGATAGGAGGTGCATAGTATAGGGAGGATGGGAGAGTGACTGGCCTGCTTGAACCCTCACTAGCCATGTTTAATTCTTTCCTTGATCCAAGTGCAATTATCCAGCAGCTTCATGGATCTTGTGAGCAATTGTGTTCTGACTTCAGATTTTTTTTCTGCTCAAACACTGTATTGACACCATTTACCACACTGTCCTTATTAGAAAAACACAGTTGCTGAACGATTTAGAGCAGTGGCTTTCAGCCTCTTCATGTAGGCAACCTCTCTTGAGGAAATATACTCCCCCCCCCCCCCCAAAGATAGGAAAATGTTCCCATATCACACATCCAAACATTTCTTTGTAAAGTATGTTTATAGTGGACACTCTTTATAGCCTTTTGAGACTGTCTTTAGAGTGAGATTCTAATCTTTTATTCATACACACATTCATTTATTGAGAAAAGAGTAATTTGTCCAACCAACTGTTAATTCAGCAAACAATTATAAATTTCATAATATTTCCCTTGCTTCCTTTTATTTGCTTCATAGCAGAACTCTGATGTGAGAATGTGATATCACGTTGCAAAAGTGCATGATGTGTGATCTTAAGACTTAAAGGTGTGAATTATTAGACAGATCACATGACAATCAACATAACTTTATAATTAGCAAAACCTTGATGACTGCCTCTGTGGTCTAGTGGTCAGAGTTCCTGCCTACAGATACACAGGTCTCGGGTTTGATTCTCGGCACTACCGGATTTTCTGAGTAGTGGGTCTGGAACTGGGTGCACTCAGCCTCATGAGGACGATTGAGAAGTTAGTTCAAGGAAATAGTGGCTCTGGTCTAGAAAACCGAGATTAACAGCCATGGGGATTCGTTGCACTGACCACACGACAGCCTCTGTCTGCAAAAGTTGGCACTAACTTTGCTGACAAACGGCAGTCACTCAGTTGGTATAGTTCGCTTGCAGATTACAGGCCACAGAGTTTGTTTTTTATCTCTAAGAACAACAAGCTGTGTTTGGATATGCTCCTTATACACTTATATACTTGTACAGGTGGTGTACTGGTTAACGATTTTAAGTAATTGAATTATTTTCTATTTCTAGGACCTGCCCACCACACAGATCATTTGGGTATGATATCTTTAGCAGTCCAATAGAAATTCATAGACATTTTGAACAACAGATGGAAACAATGTCAAGACTTTTTGAAACGTTTGATAACATATTTGGTAAGAGCATTTGTGTCATCCGTTTCATAATATGCCTTTAGTTTCTGAATGTGGAAATTTTAATTTTATTTTCAACATGCTTTTTTCATTTTGTTTCTTTTAGGAGGTTCCTTTCAGTCACATCCACCAGTCTCAGACCAAGATCAGTACCAAGGCAACCAAGATTTAAGGGACAGATATGTGAAACCAAGGCACTGGCATGACTCACAAGAAAGTGAATGGATTCCTGGCCATGCCAGAAGAGAAAAGCAGTTGGATGATGATTTAGATGATAGGTGAGAAAAGTTTTGGCACAATAATAGTATTGGTGATTGATTTAACAGAGAAGTAAAACCGTCAATTCTTGTTTTCTGAAAGGAAAAGTTTATAGAACAATGCAGCTGCCTTCAGATTATTGTGCTTTAAGGTACAGCTTTAAGAGCCATTTGAAATTAGACATAGTATGTAATACTTGAAGTATAACTGTGTAGAATTTAAGTTTATTGTAAATATTCAGTTAAATTTCTGGATACTAATACATAACTTGTAAGCACAACAATTAACACTTTAGCTGATGGATGTGATGTTACTATTATTTTACAGAAGGGATAAGGTTTTAAATTTTCTCATATATTAATATTATCAGTAACTTTATGGATAGTAGATCACATAACTTCTGGATTTTTATGATATTGTGGTGTGGCAGCTGAAAGGCCAGAATAGCAGAGCAAGAAGAAGAAGAAGTCTGCTGCTAGGTAATGGCTCAATGTGTATTGTGGCAACAGGTATGTATATGACAATAGAGGAACTGCTGGAAACGGTGTTTTCTATGCAGCCTGTACCGAGGCTGTATAATGAGGACCAATGGGACAAAACATTTATTTGAGGGAATTGAGTCCGGTTGTGAGATGGTAGAGAGTAATTATGTGAGCACAGAAGTAGATGAAATGACATTGTTGGGAGCTGCTGCCAAGGAACAACTAGTGAAGACATAGCAGATTGAGAAGACTTAGTGTTTGTAGTAGTTATTTGTTAAGTATGTAGAATAGCATTATCATTTTAATTATCCATAGTTGCAAGTTACATGTGTTCAGTAAATCCAGTTACCAGTCCAAACCCTGTGTCTGGTTACTAACAAATGACAGCTGCTGTCAGAAGTGATTAATTGGACTCATTTGAAGATTGCACTGGATAGTTTTTTCACCACACTATGAAAATGGCACAAACGATGGAACACCTTCTGGCTGAAATAAAGGCCAGCCAAGAAGTGACAAGAGGCCCGCCTAGGAAAGACAGAGGCCATTATTAGGGCACCCAGTAACAACTGAGAGCCAAAAATTAAGACTGGCCTGGAAGAAATGAAGGCCATAGTGGAACACTATAACTGGGCCCCACGTTTTGAAGCCACGTACCTTTGTACCACCTTGCAGGACCAGGTTTCCAGTGTTTTGCATGGAGACCCTAAAGGAGCGACATATGAGATGGTTCAGTCACTTGGGGACTGATTTGGGGGCCAGCACCTGACTACAGGGTAAAAAAGTAAAGTAATCCCTGTAACAGAACCTGGAGGCCCATAGGGTTGTGAGATGTTGAGGCTCCCACATTTTCTAGACAATCAGCTCATAGATGGCGGCAAGGTACCTGACTGCAGGGTACCATAATCAACTGAAAACAGAGATCAAAGTCATTGCTAAATTCCTAGAGGAGTTTGCCATTGCCATAGAACAAGTGACCCACCATGCCTTTCCTGCGTGACACGAGGACCATGTTTGTAGGGGATCAGGCAAGGCATTTGGCAACAGCATAGGAAACTTAGGCATAGAACAGCAGCTACTTGGGAAGCAAGAAGACACTCACCAAGGCCCTCAGGTAGACCCTAGGGCAGGAAGTCATAAGGCTAACAGTTGGTTCTTCCATCGGGATTTGGAAAACGAGTGACAGGGCATTATGGAGGAGCTGATCCCCTCCCAAACAAAAGAAGAGACCACCAATGGCTTACATGCTGGTACTGTAGGAACACTAGACACACTCAGAAGTTCTGTCCCCACAGACTGGAAGAAGAAATGGCAACATGCCTGTAGGCTACTCGAGACGAGCGGCCTCAAGGAGGGAGCAGAGTCACTCCCCCAGTAGAAGGGGAGTGACCAGTAGTAATCAAACCCCTCCTCTCTCTCTAAGAGGAGGCCTCATTTTTTTTCAAAACACATACAAGTCTGAAACTGAGATTGACTGCTGGTGGAGGCCAGCAGCAATTTACCTGACCTGATCTGATCTGAGCCAGTTACTTGAGGGAGTTGAGGACCAGTTCTGAGAGGGTGGAGAGCTGCAATGATGTGAGCAAAGAAGCAGAAGGAATGACATAGTTGGAAACCACTACCAAGCAACGACTGAGAAGTGTTTGGAGTAGTGATTTGTATAGTGTATAGTGTATAGATTAGTGACAGCATTATAATTATTTGTAGTTGCAAGTTACAGGTGTTCAATAAATCCAGTTATCAATACAAACCCCATGTCTAGTCACTAACATGTGACAGATCTTGAGAAGCTAGTAACTCCTAAGTTAGGTGAATTATTTGCCCGTTATGGTTAACTGTCATGTTTAGAATCCTCTACTGAACTGTGTACTGTGCCAGGTGAATCCTGTCCACTTCCTCCCTGTCTTTTAAGCTCCTTTTTTATGTTAACGTTCTGAATAGTCTTTATCCTTTAGGGTTCATGACTAAAATTTTGTAGGCATTTCTCATCTCGTCTGTGCATGTCACATAGTCTGCTCATTGCATTCTTCTTGATTCTGTGAAAATATTTGTCAAGTAGAAATTATGAAGGTGCACAGTATGCATAGCCTTCTGTTATGCCATTCTCAAAATACTAGAACATGTTTTAATCATAATATATATATATGTAATCTACACTCTGACAGGGTCAGTGCAGGTGAACTAGAGCAGATCTTGAAGGACAAACCATCCATGGAAAAGTATGAGCCACATGTAGAAATACATACCTTTGGAAAGAGCTCTTTCAATAAGATTGTTACCAACAGTGATGGGGTGAGTATTCAGTGCTGCTTTAATTCCTCAAAGAATTTACATTAAAACCAGACACAGGAACAGCAGAAGACACAACTAGATAATCTGTTCACATTTTGATTTTTTCACTGAAAAGAAGATCAATTTACATAGAATTAATATCTTATGGTGTCCAAATATATTGATATGCCAACCAATACTGCAACTAATGACAAAATTTTATATTCATGAAGAGTTCTGTCATCTGTGTTGTAATGTCACGTAATTTAATACAAGTTCACTGATGTTTTGGGGGCACATACATGCCGCCCTCATTTGTAGGCCTGAAAGGAAGGCCAAGTAAGGAACCAGTAAAAGCAGGCGGTAAACAAGACGGAAGTAAATTCTAAAGGGTTCTGACAGTGGTGTATAACACTCAGAATTACTGGGGATTTGGACTTTTCCATTAATACTGGATGATGGAAAAAGTCCAAAAACCCAGTAATTGTAAGTTGGAGGTAGTTCTAACCTTCAGAACAGTGGTGAACTTCTATAAAGGTACACAACATTACATATGATGATAGTACTTTTCATAGTCACTGCTGTGAGAACCTCGAGTCATGTCTTCTGGGGCATAACAGCATTCTAGCCCAGACTGGCATTATATTTGAGAAGTAGCCATCTCAAATCCAACTTAATATCAGTTGTTTTTCGAAAATTACTGTTACCTAGAAACTGATGTTTCCATTATAAAGATGGATGGCTAATGAATTACTGATCCAGTCTCTGGTCTTATGCATTTTCAAGTACTTGTTTGTAAGTACCTGTCTTCTAAAATAAATATTGTGACTCAGAGTTATAGAGCTTGCTTTTTAAGTTTGCAGTTATATTAGATGAATTTGTATGAAAAAGTTTTAATGGATTTAATTGGTCTTGCATTCTTTTTCTTCATTTATCATATGTCTTGACTTGGAAAATATTTATAGACCATGTTTAAAATAATTTTAAACATGTCATAATGCAAGTATATTTATATTTTTAATATTGATGTTGTGACATGACACCTAAAAGACAGAAATTTTAAGTCAGAGAAATTGTGGACATCCATTGCAAGGCAGTGGCTTCTTAAAACATGTGTCCATGCTAATGAATATGCACACAACAGTAGAGAAACTATTGACATGCATGCTTCTATGCTATACATTCCATTACTCACACTCCAACTGTACTTATATACAGATTGCTACCTTCAAGAACATAACTACACTATATTCAGCATGTCAGTCCTTGCTTTCAAACACACATTCTCTAACAACACATGCTGCACTACATGAATCAACCCTGGCTACTCACCAAAACATCAAAATGACTACTCTGAATATTCAGATTAACTTACAACATAACAAAGTTATGGTTTGGCATAGATTGATGGGGAGTGAGTGTATGTGGAAAATGAATTTACAGGGTGGCACATGGAATGATCCAGTATTTGAGTTAGTATGAATTATTCAATCATGCAATGAACGATGTTTTTGTAAAATGGTAACACTTACAGTACATGATGGAGATTAGTTCTTACTCTTCCCGAATGCACTGTTCCTGATGATGTGCCAGTTTACATAAGAAGGCTGACAAAGGAACACTGTAGAACAACTCATAAAAACAGTGTTGATATTTACTGAAACAAGAAGTGTTATGATTACACAGAGGCGTTTCATACCCATTTTCAAACAAGATGGGCGCCTTTATTAAAACAATTCATTAACCTTATAACCAGTTTGTCATGCACCAAGAATAACAGTGTAGGTCGCCATCTCAAGTCATGGACTGCTAGGGCCAGTTTTCTTTTAAGAGATTATTGCATGTTGTGCAATATTCTTGTGCCTCACCTTCTTGCTATAGGTTTGCCATTACAAACTCAGTGGTTCATGCAGGATAGAGCCAGGCCACACACAGTGAATGTTGTTTTGGACTTTTTGCATGGCACTTTCAACTTGTGTGTCATCTCAGACCGATTTCCTGATCGTTTTGTATGTGGGTAGAACTGACCCCCAAATAGTCCTGATTTACACCGCTGTCCAAAAGTATCTGATTTTATTTTTTGCCGCTGTAAGTAATGGTCAAAGGGGTGGGAAAACTGAGTGTAGTGGTAGAAGGGACTTTCATGCGCATGCATGATTTTTTGCTGACTTGCAACACTGCTGGATGCGTCTGTGGCTGCCAGATAGCGAAATGGTCTAACATGTGTTCGCTGCATTCTCATTTCGCTCAAGATGACAGAATGCTTGGAGCAGCAATACTGCATCATGTTTTATCAGAAACTTGGGGATATCCAGGCGGAAACAATCCGCAAAATTCAGCAGGCTTTCGGCGATGATACAATGGGGGTCATTCAAATTAAAGGGTGGTTCAACCGCTTTAAAGATGGCCGTATGTCGGCGGACAGTGACCAGAGTTCCGGGAGACCGTCAACAAACCGAAATGCTGATGCCATTGAAAAAGTGCAGACATTGATCATGGAGGGCTATCATTTGACCATCCAGGAAGTTGCTGATGAGGTTGGGATCAGCAGAGGTTCCACAAACACAATTTTAACTGAGGATTTGGGCATGCAAAGAGTGGCAGCAAAATTTGTGCCCAAGCTGCTTTCGCTGGAGCAGCAACAACTCCGCCTTGAGGTCACGCAGGACATGCTGGAGTGCGCCAACAGGGACCCTAAGTTCCTGAAGACTGTGAACACTGGTGACTAGTCGAGGGTATACGGATATGGCCCGGAAACTAAGGTTCAGGCGTCACAGTGGAAACATCCAACATCCCTGAGGCCCGAAAAAGCACGACAGGTCCAGAGCAATGTGAAGGTGATACCATTTTTTTTTTCGATTACCGGAGTGTTGTGCATCATGAGTACGCACCACTAGGTCAAACTGTCAATAAGGAGTACTACCAAGAAGTCCTCTACCAGCTTTATGATGCAGTTCGGCGCAAGAGACCGGAGCTGTGGGATGCACGCAACTGGCAGCTGCGTCATAACAATGCCCCACCTCTTTCATCACGCCTGATTCAGGGTTTCCTGGCCAAGCACGGCATTCCACAGGTTCACCAGGCTCCCTACTCTCCTGACATGGCTCCTTGTGATTTCTGGCTGTTCCCGAGATTGAAGACACTGGCTCCTGTTTTGACAGCTGCGAAGACATCATACAAAATGCAACAGCGCAGCTGCACACCATTCCAAAAGAAACCTTCCAGAATTGCTTCCAGCAATGGAAGGACCGCTGGGCTAAGTGTGTGGAGTCACAAGGGGCCTACTTTGAAGGGGATTAGGTATTGTAACTACCCAGATACAGAACTTTGTTTTCCTGGCACAAGGTCTGATACTTTTTGCACAGAGTAGTAAACCCATGTGACTACTTTCTTTGGGGATTTCTTAAGGAAAAGATTTTTCGGAGAAAGCCACAAACAGTAATGGAATTAAAAACACTAATCATTCAGGCTGGCATTAAGATAACTGAGGGTATGTGCTGTCAAGTAATCAACATCATCACAGTTTGTATTAAGTTGCCAGACATAATGGTGGTCATATTGATTACTTGATTTACAGAGGATAAATCTCCATGCAGTGTTGGCAACGCTGCATGTTCTTCCATTTCTTTACACTGTAGTGCTCATGTAAGTGCATTAGTGATTGTGTTAAGTGACAGTCTATGTGAAGGAATCAGAAAATGGGAGAGCTGTCCGATTTTGAAAGAGGATAGTTCATTTGTGTGCATTTAGCTGGAGCATCTGTGACAAAAACTGCCATATTATCAGGTATATTGAGAGTGACAGCTTCTAAAGTTATGTCAGTATACACAAATCATGGGAAGACTATATCAGTGGAAACAGAAATAGATTGTCATACATTGAGAAGGATTGTTTTGAAAAATCACAGAACTACTGCAGCACAGGTGACAGAAGAACTGAATATTCATCTTGAAGATCCCATTTCCACAAAAACTGTTTGATGTGAACTTCACAAATCAAACATCCACAGTAGGGCTGTGGTTTCTAAACCTCTGATTACCGAAAGTAATGTTCAGATGAATAAGTGATGGCACCATGACCTGGACATAAGACAACTGGAAACATGTGATATGGTGAGAGGAATTGTCCTTCATGTCATTCCCTACATCAGGAAGAGTTTACATTTAGAGAACGCCCAAGGAAGCCTACAATCTGGAATGCCTGGTTCTAACAGTTAAATATGGGGGAGGTTCTTTGACGGTTTGGACAGCAATGCCGCAGTATTCTGTTGGTCCAATTATTGCTCCTCATGGCCGAATTACTGCAAGGGAGTACATGTTGGGTAATCAGGTGCAACCCATTGTTAAGACGTTTTTCCCCATGGTGCACATTTTCAAGACAACAGGGCCCCCATTCACACAGCTGGAACTGTTCATTCATGGTTTGAAGAGCATGAAGGTGAACTTCAACATATTCCCAGGCCAGCACAATTACCAGATATGAACATCATTGAACCACTCTGGTTTGTTTTGGAGACTAGCGTGAGGAACAGATTCCCAATTCCAACATCGCTAAAGCAACTTTAAGATGTTCAAGAAGAATGGTATAAAATTCTGCTAGAGACTGTGCAACTTGTACAAGTCGATTCCAAGAAGAATTGCAGTTGTACTGAGGGCAAAAGGTAGTCCAGCACCATATTAATAAAGAATTGTGTACAGTGTCTGTAGTGTTTAAATTGTTTTGTTCAGCCCTTGTACATATTTGGTATAAGAACTTAAAAGAACAGAAACACTTGATGAAAGGAAAATCTGGTAACATTCATATTGTGAACTATTTTTTCTCTGTAAATTGACAAGATTTGTGGTAAAGGATGCCTTATGTATGGCAGTAAATGTGGTATTTGGCTATATGCTACAGTTGGACAGAATGTATGGGGAAGTTCACTGTAATTCCAAGGGTCTGATCATAATTTTGTTGATATTACAGACAGTGGAACATCATCGTACAGTGAGAGACAGTCAGGGAAATGAGGAGATAACAGTGACTCAGCAGATAGGAGACAAGAGATACTCTGTGACCACTCGTATTGATTCCAGAGGTGAAAAGCAACAAACAGAGAATTTTGTGAACATTGAGAAAGGTAAGTTACAGTCAGGCCAATCCAGGTAAATTGAATTTTATCACAAGATATTTAATAATTTGGTTTTAATACCATTTATACAGTGAACTACGAGTTATATGGTAGTCAGGCATCCAGCATTCTCATCCAGCTGAAAGAAATTTAAAAAAAAGTTTGTGAATGTATTTGAAAACAAACAAATTTGCCATGCATATATGTTCATCTCGCAGCGGTTCTCCCAGCCACTACTAGGTGTGCTGCCCATTTTCCTCCCCATGTAAATGCCATTACAGTAGAGGCTAGCTGAATTTGTGACTGTGTTATAGTATTGTAACGTGTATCGTAACTGAAGACGCCGTTCGGATTGTTAATTGGTTTATTTAATGAACTACTAGTCTCGGCTACAATTAATTATAACACAGTTGTGGGGTTTCACACTTTATAACTCTATTTGCAATAATCTCTTCACTCTATCTTCAGTAGTCTATGTTTTTACAGTACGGGAGCTCTACAAGTCTCTCTGTATTACACGCTCCCAATTACACAATTACACACGCATCTGGTTCTTCTTTCCGCGACTGCTGTTAGATTCCAACTCAACTCGTAGGCTGCTGGCTTGAGAACTAACTTCGGCGACTGATACACTTAACTCGTAACTTGAGAACTACTGGCTCAAGAACTCACTTTGGCGGCTGATACACTTTTTAACCAACTTCAACTGCACTCGGCGACAGCCACATTTCAACTCGCCTCGCAGGCAGTGCAGCTCTCTTATATAGTGGCAGTGTTTGCCTGTTACGTAGCAACGCTGTTGGAAGTTGTTTACGGGTGTGTAGCAATTGCGGCGTTGTGCGTTACGTCACCGCGGAGGGGGGGACGGAGCGCTGACTCATCTGCCACGTCACTGCTGGGTAGGGAGGGGTTGTCCTCCATTGCGCAACATGTCACACTGCTCCCTCCTTAAGGCTGTTCGTCCCGAATAGCCTAACGGTGAACCCCTGTCCCTTTGCTTTGGAGGCTGTTCTTGCAGCGACTGTACTCCGGCTGTTACAACCGCTCTCTTCTTAAGACCAGCTTGTCTCGAGCGGTTTCCTTTCAACTTGCTAGAAGATCCAGTCATATCCCATTCATCCATGACTTTCATTCTTGCTCGGGCGGCCGGTACTTCTACGTTATCGGCTCCTCCTCTGCTTGAAGTCTTCTTTTCCGTTTTGGAGGCGGTCGACACTTCCACAGTGTCCAGTCCTTGTTTATGTCTTCCATGAGAAGTTCTTTATGTCGACGTAATAGCACTTGATTCATTGTTTGCACTTGCTGACGTTGCCGCTCCTCCTGGTCTTCCAGCTGCTTGCTGGTACGAGACCGTGGCTCAAGTCCTTTCTCCGGCATCCGAAGGTTCCCTGGGGAATTTCCTTCTTGAAGTCATTTCTCCAACCTCGTGCCACTGTCGCGTGACGGGATATGTTCCAGGTTACTTGTTCCACATTGTCTGCGTTTCGTCCTAAACGCCTGTGCCCTGCACAGCGTGTAATCATTATTCCGGTAGCGGTCACTTCTTTCCGCAGTCCACACTTTCTGTGGGTCAAAGATTTCCTGAAGTAATTCGTCCTGAGCCATGCCACTGTTGCACGGCGGGACACCTTCCTGCAGGCAGTGGCCAATTTCATCCAGGATCCAGAAATTCCTCGGGTTACTTCCTGTGGCTCTCCACGCCGCCCTGCAGCTTGCTTCTTGCCCCTATACCGCTTCTTCCGTCCTTTGACCGGATTCACTATGGCATCTTCGTTGGGGACTTCTCGTTGTTGGGCCACCTCAGGTTTCCTGTCCGCTGAGGTTGGCTCATTTTCTTCTAGACATGCCTCCATCTCTTGGTAGGCCATTGTCTCTTTTCCGGTATCCGTTAATTCTTCTTCAGGTTCTATGACCGGTATCACTGTGGGGACCTCTTCTTGTTTTGCCGCCGGCTTTTCTTCTTCTTGACGCGCCTCCGTCATTTCTTGGCAGGCTATTGTCTCTTCCTCCATCTCTGGTTTAAATGCGGACACCATCTCCATGTGGCTGGTGTGCATATTTTCTCGTATGGTGGCCATCGTTGCTTTGATGGCTCTCACCTCCATGGCAGTCTTTTCTCGCCAGGCGGCCATCTCGTCTCGCCAGGTTTTCGAGTCTGCATCTACCTTGTCTCAGTTGGCATCTAACTTGGCCATTAAATCTTCTTTGTCTTTTCTTTGATTGGCCTCCATCTTTTCTTGGTAGGATTTCATGTTGGCGTCCATTCTTGCCAGCATATGTGTTTCTTCTCGATCAGCTCTAATTTCCTTCAACAGGAGTTCCATCATCTGCTGTGATTCCATGTTCTTTTCATGTGTATAAGTTTGTATCCCAATTCTGACACGAATGTAACGTGTCTTGAGTTCGAATCTTGTTGGTCACGTGTGTAAGTCCAATCCCACTTCTGACACCAAATGTAACGTGTTTAGTTACTGAAGACGCCTTTTGGATTGTTAATTGGTTTATTTAACAATCTACCAGTCTTGGCTACAATTAATTATAACACAGTTGCGGGGTTTCACACTTTATAACCCTATTTGCAATAATCTGTTCACACTGTTGCGGGGTTTCACACGTTATAACCCTATTCGCAATAATCTCTTCACTCTATCTTCAGTAGTCTACACGTTTTTACAGTACGGGAGCTCTATAAGTCTCTCTGTATTACACACTTCCAATTACACAACTACACACACGTCCGGTTCTTCTTTCCGTGACTGCTGTTAGATTCCAACTCAACTCGTAGGCTGCTGGCTTGAGAACTAACTTCGGCCACTGATATACTTAACTCGTAACTCGAGAACTACTGGCTTGAGAATTCACTTCGGTGGCTGATACACTTTTTAACCAACTTAAATTGCACTCAGCGATGGCCACATTTCAATTCGCCTCACAGGCAGTGCAGCTCTCTTATATAGTGGCAGTGTTTGCCTGTTACGTAGCAATGCTGTTGGAAGTTGTTTACAGGTGTGTAGCAATTGCAGCGTTGTGCATTACATCACCGCGGAGGGGGGGACAGAGTGCTGACTCATCCGCCACATCACTGCTGGGTAGGGAGGGGTTGTCCTCCATTGCTCAACATGTCACACTATATATCTGAAATCTTTTACCTATCAATCTGCTGAGTTAATTAAAATTAACCATTTATAAGTTCCAGCTTGCAAGAGAATTCTGGCATTATTCTGTCAGTATACCACAAATCATTGCTGTTGAAAGTAAGTGCACCCCATCTCATTCGGATACTGTTTAACTCTGTCATTTGCAGATGATTTGGATACCTTCAAGAAGGAATGGTGCAGGCTTCGCCAGACTCCACAGTATCCTGCAATTGACAAGGAACCAAAACCAGACCATTTGTCTATCTTTGATCAATTTTTCAAGTAGGAACTATTTAATGGATTTTGCTGTATTTAAAGTTAACAAAATGTTTGTAGCAGAAATATTATTATTCATGAATGCTTCTTAGATTTCGAATGTTATGTAAAAAAAAAAGCAATGTATTCTTTTTCCCCAATTCGTGCATTGGTTTACGTGTTTTCAGGATCTTAATTCATAATAATGATACTGAATAATATAATGAAGACTTGTATTACTGTAACTTCTTACTGTACACAATAAATGCTAGTTTGCTCAAGTCTAATCTCTGCATTCAATTAAATGCTTCTAGTCACACTCAAGATGCAATTGTGCGATGTGCTGTATATCACACTCATTGTAGGTAGAGACCGGGAGCAGAGTCACGACTTTAGCAGCTTACTGAAAAAAGGTAGGCACATAACAGGAAAGACATTAAAATGAGAAAAATGGACATAATATTGCAGTTTTTCAATTTTGTGCCTTCTTTACATAAGATTCGTTCATTATGAATAATTATTTCCTGTCTGTGTTTCTGAAATTGCAAAGAACACATTTGGAAATTACCTGATGGAAAACTGAAAATATTAATATAGTAACTGTATTTGTTATAGACCATCTAGGTCCAGAGAAAATTATTCCATACTAAAAATATTGTGGCATACAGATCTGTTGCCAGTGACTCTGTAAACAGCGGCCATTGCTAGGTAATGCCCACAACATAAACACATGCAACAATAGAACAACAGGGTTATGCAACCTGTTTCTAAGCAATGGCTCAGTAAACACGTTCCTGTGGAAATGAATGTGTTCAACAGTGGAGGAATGGGGTTTTCAATGTGGTCTGCCCTGAGGCTATGCGAGTATAGCAAGGAGCCCAGGCCGGTTGAGTGAAGTGGTTTGCGAGTGAGTCGTTGCAGAATATTTGCTGGACAGTAATGACATGAGTGCTGCCTGCAGAGGGATGACCCACTGTGCCATTTCTGCCTGGCATAAGGGACAAGGCTAGGGCAGTGTTGCAAGAGGAGCCCCTAACTGGGAATCATCACTGGAATAAGGAACCAAGGCTCAAGACAGAAGCCACGTCTGGGGCAAGGAGCTCAGGCCGGTTGAGTGAAGTGGTTGGCGAGTGAGTCGTTGCAGAATATTTGCTGGACAGTAATGACATGAGTGCTGCCTGCAGAGGGATGACAAATTGTGCCATTTCTGTATGGCATAAGGGACAAGGCTAGGGCAGTGTTGCAAGAGGAGCCCCTAACTGGGAATCATCACTGGAATAAGGAACCAAGGCTCAAGACAGAAGCCACGTCTGGGGCAAGGAGCTCAGGCCGGTTGAGTGAAGTGGTTGGCGAGTGAGTCAGTTGCAGAATATTTGCTGGACAGTAATGACATGAGTGCTGCCTGCAGAGGGATGACCCACTGTGCCATTTCTGCTTGGCATAAGGGACAAAGCTAGGGCAGTGAGGAGCCCCTAACTGGGAATCATCACTGGAATAAGGAACCAAGGCTCAAGACAGGAGCCACATCCGGGAAGCAGGACAGCACTTGACAGGATCTTCAGGAAGACCACAGAGCTGGAGGTTGCAAAGCAAATAGTTGGGACTTCCATTAGACTACTGAAAGTGAGTGATTGGACATTGTGGAGGGGTTGGCCCCCTCCGGAACGAAAGAAGAAATCACTAATAGCAGATTAAGAGCAATGAATGTAGGAATACTGACCACTCTTGGAACTTATGGCTGCACCAACCAGAGGGACCCTAGATTGAGATTCATGGTGGTACACCTGGACTGTGGTGCACCTTATCAGGGAGCCTCACAGGATGAGCGCCGTTAAAGAGGGAGCAATGGGAGCAGTTGGAGAGTAAGCACTGTGAAACCCTGGGATTTGATGTGCAGCACCTACAGAACTTCATTAGAGGTACAGGATACTTCCTAAGCTGTTCATGGTACCCAGCCATCAACAGGATCAAAGAAGGAACAGATCAACAATGAGGAGCATCGATTGTGATGACTGGCCACCTGATTCCACCCACTGCTCCCCCAGCTGTCTGAACTGATCATCTTGCTCCACCCACTGTTCACGCAGTAGTACATGCTAGGATAGCTAAAAGTGTACTTTGTGGTATGAATGTAACATGTCACATCATCCCCTGATGACGGAGATGGAGAGTCTTTGAAACATCAGATAACTTCATATTAACACAGTTGGATTGTACGAGAAGACTTCACTGTAGAGTGTGCCTGTTCCATTAAGAGAGCTTTCAATAATTTAATTCAAAATCATACTAACAGATAAAGTGTGTAAAAGCATGTATGATACTTCAGTTTTGTGGGATGAAAATACAGAAATTATGGACTGAACATGTACCTTAACTGTGGAAGATAGGAAATTCATAATTTTGAAGAGGACACTTTCAGAGGTTAAACCCAGTGACAATGCATTCTGATGCATGTACCACATTCTACTGCTTGATCACTGGGATTTTTGATTCAAAGCCCACTTGGGGATGGATGTACATATGCATTTTTCTGTGTATGTGTTGTCCTTTGTAGGTAGAGGCCTTGTGACAAGCTGGTACCCAGCCCTAGGAGTCCTGCCAGATATCTGTAAACAAGATTCTAAAGCTTGAAAAATTGGAGCATTTGGACAGCACTGGACTTGTCATGCCTCAGAAGACTAAGAAGAAAGCAGCTGCCTGATAGAATATTAAAATGGATATTGTGGGATGTGACCTGGATTGAACTTAAACCCTTTTGCACTCAGCCTATTTTCCAAGTATCTGGACTAAAACACTCAGGTGAATTTGGCTCAATTTACAAGTCTCACTTTAAAAATTCACCAAAAATACAATTTTGGCCAAAGACATATGAACAATTAAACGTATTCACCATAAACAGCAGATTTGAACAAAAATAGCCTACAAGTGCTAACAGTATGAATAATTTGAAAAAATAAATACATAAAAACTGAAAGAAGTAAATATAGAAATCTAATAAAGTAAGTAAAGCTATCCCTGTACCAGGCCGTAAAGGCCCATAGGGTTGTGAGATGTTGAGGGTCCCACATTATCTAGACCAGCCCTGTCCAACGCGGCGCCCGTGATATATTTTTCTGGCACCCTCCATAAGCACATATAATTGACTCGATTTTTAATATTAATTCAAATTGTAAGACGAGACATTTTTGGACGTCTGAGTACTGTTAAATATTTTCACAAAATTTCCTTGAAGCATAGTACAGTATTAAACATTCCTTGAAAATGTATGCCCATTTCTTTTCTCCCTTGCTAACAACACCAGTCTTAATTTTTTTTCACTAGAGAAACTGTTGTCCTCTCAAGATCAGGTAATTTTCCCTAGCTTTATTTTTACCCCCCTCAAACAGCCGCAAGTCCCCACTGAATCGGCTTTCATGGATTTCGGATTTATCGTCAGGGTACCATAAAATTTTCTGTGATCGGCAGGGCAAACATATTCACTGACATGAACATGACAATGGGGCCCAGCTTACTGTAATTTCCCCAATTTCTAAACTCATTGGCAATATGAATCAAAGTTACTTTAATCCCAACAAAGCGATGCCACAAACAATAAGAGGTTATTAACACATTCAGGACCGGAGGGGCCAATTGGCCCTTTTCTGACGTGTTATGTTGCAACCGACTATATCTCGCTGTGTGGCCACGTTGCATCATAACTACTGCATAATTGACCTCGGGAATGTTTGCTAGCTTAGCCAGTAACATGATCACGCTCATTTCCTGTCACACCCTACAGAAAAAAGCCCTTGTTCGAGTCCAAGCTTCTACATATGAACCAGGAAGTTAGTTGTGCAACATGGAGCAGAGGAAAAAGCAGTTGCAGGCTAAGCGTTCTCTCGGAGAACGAGAAATATTAGATTTGTTCTCTGATGAGCTATCAGATTTGCCAACTGCTTCATCTTCTGATAGCGAGGCCAGCCTCAGTGAAAATGACAGTGACAGGGGCCACAGGGCCCCCCAAAATATTGTGTCCAGTGAAAGTGAGAGCTCCGATGAAATTTTCCAGAGATATCACATGTGCAAGCACTTCTAGGAGCTCTTGTAAGCGTTCTCCAAAAATTTTAGTTCATAAAATTAATTAGGAGATTTTATATTAATTTTTAAAGTGAACAGTGCACAAGTTAGGGTGCTAGGCTTTAAAACCCCGGTCCCCAGGGTGATTTAAATATTTAAACAACTGGTCCGGAATGTGTTAAGAGGGTCGTACACCAATGGAAATTGGCAGTAGCTATATTTCCAAGTTCACTTTCTTCAGCCAAACATTCAGTATTACTTGCGAGTTTGTGACGACAATAGTTCAGTTGTTATGTGTCTTGTGTTGTGCTTCAAATTATTGAGCAAATAAGCAGTACTATTTTATATAGCTATTCTTGATATGGCTAAAAGACAAAGAAGTTATAGTTTTAACAGTGAATGGGAGGAGCAGTATTGTTTTATTGAATACAGAGGAAAACCTGTGTGTTTATTGTGTAATAGTAGCGGGTCTGTTCCTAAAAAAAGTTATGTAGAGCGACTTTTTTGACTAAACACAATAACTTCAACAATGAATTTCCTGTGAAATCTGAACTAAGAAAACAAAAAGCGAAAGACCTAAAATCTAAATTAACCTTGCAACAACGTGTATTTACAAAGTCTATCCAGCAAAGTAGTAACGTAACAATAGCGTCTTATAAAATCTGTCATGTGCTAGCTAAAAGGAAAAAACCTTTCAGTGATGGGGAAATACTTAAAGAAGCTATGATCAGTGCCAGCGAGTCTCTGTTCGACTGTCGCAAAGATAAATCTGCAC
>NW_019722429.1:87396-88305 GCF_002891405.2 Cryptotermes secundus | reverse complement strand
TGTATTTGTTAGAATGGTTTTTGGCGATTTTACAGTAAAGGAAGAGTTTGTTAAACTGCTGCCACTTCTTGAATGTACTAGAGGAGAAGACATATTTAATGTGTTCCTTAAATTTGTGAAAGAATGTAACTTACCACTTTCTAAACTTGTTGCTATAACTACAGATGGGGCGCCTTCAATTACTGGTAGGAACAATGGGTTTCTTGCTCTTTGTGCTAAGGATGA
This sequence comes from Cryptotermes secundus, assembly GCF_002891405.2. Lineage (NCBI taxonomy): Eukaryota > Metazoa > Arthropoda > Insecta > Blattodea > Kalotermitidae > Cryptotermes > Cryptotermes secundus. The sequence continues at coordinate 88,080 of NW_019722429.1, read as the reverse complement.
ATCATTTCCCAGTGTTCTTTCTTATCACTGCATTATCCACCAGGAAGCTTTATGCGCAAGTTTTTGAAGTTTGACCATGTTATGAATGTAGTAACTCGTGTGGTAAATTATATCAGATTGTCTTCTACTCGTCATCGATTGTTCAGAAATCTTTTGAATGTGTCGGACACTGAGCATGGTGACATAATTTTCCACGCAGACATAAGGTGGCTTACTAGGGGGAAAACATTGGAACGATTTTTCTGTCTTCTGGATGAGGTCAGGGACTTTCTGAAATCATCTCCTGGCCAATATTATCAAGAACTTGATGAAATATCATGGCTACTAGATTTAGCTTTCTTGACAGATATCACCTCTGCCCCCTCGTTGGTGTCTCCACCTTATCATAGTGAGGGGGTTTGAGTATGCCAAGGACCCTGAGAGCTATACCAGCAGTAGCGTAGCTACTGGCAGGGCCTCCCTTGCTGGACAGGTCAAAGGGTAGGCATCAGACGAAGAGATACACCAAAAACTGATGCCAGAAGCAGCGTCATCAGTAGCGACTTGAAGCACAGAGCAAATGATGCTCGAGATGGTTCCATAGCAACAGGCGTGACCAGAGTGGTTTGAACGGCTGCTGTACTGCGAAGTGGAAAGCAAATGGAAAAACTACCACATTATCGCTTTTCCTGGATAGTCTCTTTC
>NW_019722429.1:86329-86876 GCF_002891405.2 Cryptotermes secundus | reverse complement strand
ATTGTTCAGAAATCTTTTGAATGTGTCGGACACTGAGCATGGTGACATAATTTTCCATGCAGACATAAGGTGGCTTAGTACGGGGAAAACACTGGAACGATTTTTCTGTCTTTTGGATAAGGTCAGGGACTTTCTGAAATCATCTCCTGGCCAATATTATCAAGAACTTGATGAAATATCATGGCTACTAGATTTAGCTTTCTTGACAGATATCACCTCTGCCCCCTCGTTGGTGTCTCCACCTTATCATAGTGAGGGGGTTTGAGTATGCCAAGGACCCTGAGAGCTATACCAGCAGTAGCGTAGCTACTGGCAGGGCCTCCCTTGCTGGACAGGTCAAAGGGTAGGCATCAGACGAAGAGATACACCAAAAACTGATGCCAGAAGCAGCGTCATCAGTAGCGACTTGAAGCACAGAGCAAATGATGCTCGAGATGGTTCCATAGCAACAGGCGTGACCAGAGTGGTTTGAACGGCTGCTGTACTGCGAAGTGGAAAGCAAATGGAAAAACTACCACATTATCGCTTTTCCTGGATAGTCTCTTTC